>NC_133367.1:46976752-47009318 GCF_049309525.1 Garra rufa | reverse complement strand
CAGCTGGTGGCGCTATGCCTATAACTGATTATTGGCATGTAGATGTGTTCAGGCCAGCACTATTATCAAACATATGAAGTTTGGTGCAGATTGGCCTTGGAATGTTTGAGTTAGTGAAAGATATGATATATCCTGCTGCCAACAGGTGGCGCTATGATAATATCTGAATATTGGCCTTTAGGTGTCTTCAGGCCAGGACTCTTACCAAACCTGTGAACTTTGAGGCAGATCGGACATTTTATGGCTGAGTTATAACAACTTCTATGTCCATGGCGAAAAAACAAACTTTGTCACGCCGCCACAGCCACACCCTTTAACGAAAACTCAAGATCTTCGCAATTTAACATCTCTAAGGCCTCTAGATCAGACTGACCAAATATAATGTTGATATCATTAAATCTCTAGGAGGAGTTTGCTATAAACCTAACCCCCTGCAAGGACTTCAGAATAATGCCAACTGTGAACCAATATGCTACATCTTCCCTATATTCTGATGATGATGATAAGAACATGTAATTCATGATGATAACAAAATGTTATTATTTCTTGCATTACGTCCACTATTTCTGCTTAAATGTCATCGTTACCTATCTGTACAATTTGTGTGTGGATATTGCTTTGCTGGTGACTCCTGTTATAAGACATCACTCTTAAGCGCTACATAACTAAGAATCAATTAGGAAAACGGTGCCCAGTTGGCACATGCATTCACAGTAACCCTCTGCCAGTTTGGATTTAAAGTTTACTGAATTGAAAGGATTACACTTTAAAATCAACACACAGACACATACACACAATATATAAATTTTTGCCATCCAGTTTCATTTGTTAATATTAACTATATTAGTTAACATGAACAATAATTAAATAGCATTTATTAATGTTAATTAATATTAACCTAAAAAAGTATTCATATATTGTTTAAAGGTAAATTAGTATCTTTTAACATTAGTTTATGTACTGTGAATTAACATGAACATGAACACAGTTCATGTGGGTGTACAGCAATACACAATAAAGTGCTCAGTAAACGCTTCATTCTTTCAAAATATCTTTAAAAATCAAGTTGAGTATTGTAATGGGGCGATATATATATATATATATATATATATATATATATATATATATATATATATATATATATATATATATATAACTCATCTTAAAATGGTATAATTTTCAGATGTTTTGAACAGATAACAGCAAAGTTTGTTTTGTTGTCCAAGTTTGTCTTGAAATTGTTAATTTAAATTTTATATTCAATAAATAACACTATGAAAATAAATGTCTATCAATGAAGATAAATCGCTCATGCTAAAAAGTTGCATTTTTCTTAATCTTTTGCTATGTGACTGAATAGGACAAGTTCATGGTACAGTTCAGTAAAAAATAAATAAAAAAACAACAACTGCAAAATACAAACAATGAAAGACTTAGTGACCCTTTATATTTTCTCAAAATATCAGACTCTCAAAGATCAGACATATTTATGTCGATTACACTACATATATGTGCATTTCTTTCTCAAAGATGGTCTATTGCAAGACAGCATGTTTCACTCCCTCTCCCTCTCTCCCTTTCACCCCTCCCCCCTTTAGTCACTCTGACTGTCATTCTGTAGTGACTGAACACAGACAGTCAGGCAGAGTGACAGCAGGTTTGTGATTTCTTTTTTTAATTTTCTTTAATTCATAGAAGCTTGTATAAAATTGATATTTACAGCACCTGCTCAGAATGATTAGATCTCTGTGTGAAAAAAGTTTTAAAGAGTTTGGATGCTGCACTTTAAAGATATAAAAAAATTACGGTTATCTTTTTTACTATATCTTTAAAAAATCACCACGTCAACACCGTTAAAGATATCCCAAATCCGCTCGCAATTTAACATCTTCAGAATCTTCTCTTCATGTTAAAAAAGTTTGGTGTGAACAGCTTGTTGTTCTTAGTAGCAGTGTGAATTTGTTTACAGCCTGATTTTTCCAAAAATCCACATTCAAATCAAAATAGCCGGCTTCCTGTTGGTCTTAGCTAATGAGTTTGATTTAGAAAGTTGTCCAGATTGATGAGAACAATATATGTACAGAGTTTGGTGACTGTAGGAAAAACTAACCCCCCAACTTTTGTCAAAAGATGGCGCTATAGAGTGCCTGCTCCACGCCCATTTATGACCTTTTGCCAGTGTCTAACTATCATTAATATTGATGTGTGTGTTGAGTTTCATGAAATTCTAAGCATTTTATCTGCCTCGAAAAGACAGGAATCTAATTTTAAAGTTTGAGACGTTGCCATGGCAACAGCATTTGATTTATCATCGACCCCTTAACATATTCTTATCAGCCGTGTTTTGACATGATTTTGATGAAGTTTAAAGAAAATCAAGTAAAATTAAGAGGCTGATTTCAAAGCATTTTGAAAATGACACGCTTCCTGCTGCCAGTTGGTGGCGCTATAACTTTGACTCATAATAGTCACATTTATGGAATCGGCATCATACAACGCAATTTAGCATCCCCAATGTCTTGAGATCATGCTGACCGAGGTTGGTGACAATCCTATGGAAATCCTGGGAGGAGTACATTAAATTCCAGAGCATGCACTTTTTACACAGCCCTAAATATCTCACTTCCTGTTGCGTGGAGCCTATGACATAGAGTACACAAGTTGTTCAGCTCGATGAGTTCTATATGTGTACCGAGTTTCATATGTGTACCTTCAAGTATGTGTGCTATATGGCCCTTAAAATTCCAGGGGGCGCTGTAGAGTCCCCTTGCCACGCCCCGGTACCAGCCTCTGTGGCGTCCTGATGGCCGCAGATTCCGACGTGTGTGCAAATTTTCAAGAGTTTTTGAGCATGTTAAGACCCCCTTAAGTGCCCGGAAGGTTAACAAAAAATAAATAAATAAATAAGAATCCTTAGGAAAACAAGAGGGCCTTCGCCCATTCTGGGCTCGGGCCCTAAAAATAACAAAGGACTACAAAACTAACACAGGTAACTGGAAAATAACAAACAAGAACTTAATAGTAAAACTAAATAGAGAACATGCGACAGTCAGCTCCACTCTGATGGTCTCCAACTCACCTTAACCCCTGGATATACCCTATACCTTACGAAAATGAAAATGTTTATACTGCAGTTAAAAAAAACCTTGTTACTACAGTTAAACCATGGGTACCACAAAACAGCCATGGTTTTGCTACAAAAATTCTGAAAAAGCCTCTTCAGCCCTGTTGCATATTTTGCATTTTTACAGAATTAGGCATACCTGATTTTAAAAGAATGACCTACCCACAAACATTAGAGTAAATTGATCTAAAAATAGTCTTTATGGACAGAAAACCCTTTAATTTAAATGTTAACACATTGTATTTGTTTGTAATTTTACGACAAACATAAATAAAATAAAAAAATCCTGATAAGTTACTCATCCCTTTGTTGTCCATGTTCATGTCTGTCTTTTTTTGTGTCTCACCTCTTATTTGAATAATGTCAGTCAAATGAGAAACTGAAAAACAATTGTTATAAAAGTCAGTCCAGACATTGAATTATCTAATGTTTATGCATCTAGATGAATGAGCTGGAGAGAGCGGTTTCGGCAGCACACACGTATCTACAGCGAAACCCTGAGGACCCTGTTTTATCTAAGAGTCTCAACTACTATAAAAGCCTGTTTGACACGGAGGAGTACCTCATAGACCATGAGGAGAAGCCCTATGAGGTATTTATTCTCCGTAATTAGGTTTTTTTTTTTTTTTTTTTTTTTTTTAGAGGCACTCTTTTGAAATAACTAATTATGGATTCTTATTAATCTGTCTCTTAGGCTTTATTCCTGAAGGCTGTAAAGCTGTATAATTCAGGGGATTTTAGCAGCAGTGCTCGAGACATGGAGCTGGCGGCTGCTGAGTATTTTAAAACATTCAACATGTGTTTGCTGTCTTGTGAGGGGTCATACGATGTGCAGGAGTTTAAAGACTTTTACCCCACCTTAGCCGGTCAGTGATATCATGATGCGTTCTCAGATTTGCTTCAAATAGCTGTGAATATTGGAAAACTATCCTAACTAAAATAAGCCTGGTTTAAAAGCAGATGGCTTGGTATACACGATAGGCTCCTCAGTTTTTCTTCTTCTTCTTCTTTTTAGTATCAGTATAAATGCAATGTCCTCTCTGTTTTCTCCCCCAGATTTCTATTTTGAAGTAATGAAGTGTAAAGTAAAATGTGAGGGAAATTTGATGCCAAATGTTGGTGGTTTCTTTGTGGAGAAATTTGTTGCCACCATGTACCACTACATGCAGTTTGCTTATTACAAATGTAAGTAACATAAACACACACACACACACACACACACACACACAAACATTGTTTTTTGTCAGCAGTAGACATAAGAAATATAATCTGCCAGTATTTCATAATAAATAGTACAGTACTTGTAAACATCTACAGATGGCATGATACGCTGTAGATGCAGAACTGTGCCTCATTCAAAACCGAAAGGACACAATAAAATAACATGTTTACAAGATGATTACAGTGTAGTAGACTTGTTGCAATGGACTATTTCATGCATTTTCACTGATCAAATAGCAATTTGATCAAAATCCGATAGCGAAACCATTTCAGGAGGTGATTTGAGAGCCGTTTTAAATGCGTAAATTTGGTGTAAAAGTGACATATACTCTATAAATTTTACTTCTCCCAAAATTGTAAAAATAAAGGTGTAAGAGTGTTGTAACTACACCTGGTAGCTACATACCACAGCGTTATTGTGGAGTTGAGTGTCTCTCTTCAGTAAGCAGACACACTAACTTGTGCAAACAAAGCTTTAAATTTGTGTTGCATCCTGAATATGACACCCATTCATGTTCATTAAAACAAATTTTATCCCACCAGTGCTTTCTCCGATTGTGATATTTGATTGTGAAAATGTCACACTGATGATAAAATGCAGCGCATCTGTTGCTAATATTGTATATGCCATCAACTTCTGTCAAACTAAAGGCCTTTCCACACTGAGCACACCGAGCGCGCACCAATTGTTCGCCTTCTGCTAATTCACACCTGCACGCTAGGTGGCGCCGACCAACAATACATTTTTCCCCGGATATGCATCTTGTAAATGAATTTAACATTGTCCACTGCTCAATATACAGTGTTATCTTAAGATAAATAAAGTATGGTTCTACACCAAAAACATAAACTATCTGTAATGCTTACAAGAAAACATCTTAAAATATAAATAGAAGTAAAATTAGCATCATGCCACATGCCACAAAGTTTATATAATTATTAATGTATTTGCTTAAAACCCACTTTAAACTATCGAGTGCTTGTAATAACTTATGATTGTGATCTATTCTATTTTGATTCTATAATAGGCAGGCTTTGTCATGATCTGGGCTGTGGGGCTTCCCTCAGCCACCTGAGGTCGCTGTTTTCCCTTCCCTGCACTGCACTTCCCTAATTATTCACTCCTGTCTTGTCATTAGCACTGATTACACTCACACCTGCTCACAATGATCTGGTCTATAAGAACTCTCATTTCCCACTACTCATTCTGGCTGCATTGTCTTCTGTGTGGTTTGTTTCTGTGTTTCTGATCCCGGCTCTAGACCTTGTTCTTGTTTTGTTCTTTTGAGTTTAAGTTGTGTGTGCCGTGTTGGCCTTTTGTTCTGTTTTTGTGTTTATTAAATTTATTCTTTCCCTCCCTGCATTTGGACCCAGACTTCCTTTACTCTAACGTGACAGACTTTGTACACTCTTTGTATATAACGCCACACTGCTTATTATCATAAACATCCTTTATTGTTATAAAAATACCATGAGCTGCATACAAAACAGATACAGAAAATATATATAATATAATATAATCATATGTCTGTTTGCTTTCATATTTCATGTGTAGAACAGTAGAAAAATGTTTCAATCATTTTTTTTAAATACGGAAGATCTAGGTTAAATACGCGACCTATGTTGAAGCACTCATAGGAGTCTGTTTATTCCAGCGCGTTATTGTGTGTGATATTCGTTTTGCTTTTGAACCCTCAGTGTGGAAAGGCCCTTAAGCCCTTTAAATTTGCATGGCATTTAGACTGGCGTTTGCAAATTTAAATCCAGTTTGTGAAAACAGTTTGTGGAATGTTCAAACTCAAGATAGTAATTCATCACCAGAGATAGACCCAAGAAAAAATACCCCCAAAGACTTAGACTTTATTGCCAAAAGGTTTTCATTAAAACAATCACTTTATAAATGACTTTTATTAATTTTTCCCTCTAGTAAATGACGTGCGAAATGCAGCACTGTGTGCAGCAAGCTATATGCTGTTTGATGCAGATGATCAAGTGATGCAGCAGAATATAGCCTACTACAAGTTCTACAGAGAACAGTGGGGACTGCAGGATGAGCATTTCAGACCACGACCAGTAAGTGCACACACATACACTTATATCATGAACTTACCAAAATGCCAAATATGTAATAAGGGTAATGCTTCTGATGGTCAACAATTTCCCCATAACAGTACTGGAGTGCCAGATACATTTTGGTTGTTGTTTCTCCTGGCAATGGAATCAAATCCATGTCACATATATTTAATATTGACTGCTGTAAAAGCTGCTGTAAAAGAACTTTGGTCCCTTTTGATCTTTTCAACAGATTTTTAGCAGCAATGATTTTGCCTTTAGCATACCTGCTGAAAGAAGTACATACTGTGCAAAAAAAAAAAAAAAAAATGAATTGGGGCTGTCAGTTTAATGTTAACCTAATTAATTATGAAAAAATAATGTGATTAAAATATTTGAACG
Source organism: Garra rufa (assembly GCF_049309525.1). Classification (NCBI taxonomy): domain Eukaryota; kingdom Metazoa; phylum Chordata; class Actinopteri; order Cypriniformes; family Cyprinidae; genus Garra; species Garra rufa. The sequence goes on along the minus strand of NC_133367.1, from coordinate 47,002,519 downwards.
CAGTTAATGCACTGGCCCTGCTCCCAGACATCTGGAAGTTTTATATCCAGTCTCCATCCGAGCCGTTCCCGTCAGTTTTGTGTTCTGTGCTCATCTGATCATCTCATCTTAAATGCTCTGCTATTCACCTAAATATAAAAGCTGCTGTTGGTTTATTAAGGTTTGATGAATGAACTCATGGCTCGACTGTACTCTTTTCGTGTCAGAACGTGATAATACTTTCAGTTTTATGGACATCACCAGAATACGGCCTTGACTCCCATTGCACATTCATACAGACACTATTCCAGATGCAACTGTGAGCTTTTTCGAGACTCATACCTGTAAGTAAATGCAGTTGTCAATCCTAAAAACTTACAGTGTGAACATAGCCTATAGAGAGCCATTTACTGAATTCCTGAATGAATCAGCCGTTTGAACAAATTAAATTAATGACTCATAAAGACAGTTAACACCACCAGCTGGCAGATTTAGTTTCTTATTTAAAGTATTATTTCAGTATCATCAAATAAATAAATAAATACATAAAATAATAATAATAATAATACAAATAAAGACCTTAGAGAGATACCCAAAAATTAAAATTCTTTTTTCTTTTGTTGGTTACCAATGACTTTCATTATCTTCCTTATGCGGTCTTCGGGGGATTTCTGGACCCCGAATGGCGTTCGCTAAAATTAAAAAAAATGTTCCCTTTGTCCAAATGGTATGAGACTTTGTAAATCAGTCAACACTGTCTTGATCTACAAATAAAAAATTAAATTGGATTGATAGCTTGATTTTATGTTAGTGTGAAAAAAATACTCACGTTCGTGGTGTTATCAAATAATAGTTAAAAAAAACAAAACAAATGTTATTTTCCTGTTTATTAATGTTTTTTCTCCTCATGTGTGCAGTTTTTGGAGGATTAAGGATATTTTTAAAATATATATAAATTAATAAATAAATATTTTTTATAGGTTTTATACAAAAACAGCTTTTTTGGTAAAATTCCCTTTCATAAAAAATCCACATGTCACAACTTTCATTCATGGGGATAAAATGGATAATTTCACATGGTTTAGTGTAAGATTTTTGCCCATCTTTTGGAAAATCCAGTTTTAAACGTAAAAAAAAAAAAAACTTTTACCAGTAGGTGGCTGCAGAGCTCCACTATATGCTTTTTGCTATTTGACCACCTGAAAGATATCTTTTAACAAGTTTTTTTCAGTTGAGTTCATATCTACATATCATGAAACACACAGGGCTACATTTGGAGACCATAAAAACTGCTCTCTTATAATTTGTCAAAAAAAAAAAGATGTTGTTGCATTCTTATGTTCATGTTGTGGTACTTGTACTCAATTTGTAATAGAACTGGTTTTGTTTCAGTACAAAAACTGCTTAACTTTGTCAAAAAGTATTTTTTATTGTAATAATTGTGATTTCATAATATGTAGATATGAACTCAACTGAAAAAAACTTGTGAAAAGATATCTTATTGTTGGTCAAATAGCAGTTAGTTAATAGTAGTGCTCTGCAGCCATCTAGTGGTAAAAGTTATATTTTTTTACTTTTAAAACTGCATTTTCCAAAAAATGGGCAAAAATCTTACACTAAACCATATCAAATTATCCATGTTATCCCCATGAATGAAAGTTTAAAATGTGGGTATTTTATAAAGTGAATTTTACACAAAAAGCTGTTTTTGCATATAAACCTATTAAAAATATATATTTATTTAATAATTTATATATATTTAAAAAATAGCATAAAAACTGCGAAAACTGCACAAATGTGGAGTGAAAACATTAATAAACAGGAAAAACATTTTTTTTTTTTTAACTATTATTTTGTTACAAAATTTAAGTTTTGTTGCCTGGGGACCCCAAAGACCATGAGTGTGATTCCAAAACGAAGACCGCATAAGGGTTAATGTTCCGTAGTTTACGTTATACCTTTGCAGCCTAAATGTTTATGTGTAATACATTTTATGCTGAATCAAATAAAATCTATGTTTCTAAAGCTACAGTTTGTAATGTTTAGTTGATACTTTCTCATTTAACACAAAAATAGTTTTAAATAATCTTTTGTGGCTATTTTCAAATTTATTTTGAAATTAATTAATTAATCAAAACATTATGTAATTAATGCGATAAAAAATGTAATTGACTGACAGCCTTAAAATGAATGTTACACTATGTATATTGAAACACACTCAAAAGGTTGACACAAATGTGCATGGATTTGTTTTCATCATTTTGCAGTTTTTTTTTTTTTATCTTGCTGTCACACCAACATCTGTAAATTCTGACTTCTAAATTTGTCATAGCAAAATAATTAAATGGGGTTTCTTAGATCAATGGCTCTCAAAGTGTGGTACAAGTACCACTAGTGGTACTCAGGCTCCCTCTAGAGGAATTACTAAATTTAATATAAATGAATGTTAAAACAGAATACAATTTAATTTAATCTTTGAGTAAAGTTTTTTTTTTTTTTTTTTTTTTTTTTTGCATGTACAGTACAGTTTTGAATTATCTTTTAGGTACAACACATTTTAATTTAATCATTATTTAAAGTTTTTATTTACCTGTTTGTAAGCACTGTGCAGTGGTAATATTATGTGTTTACAATAAAGTGGCTAAGAACAATAAATATTCTTATTGGGAATAAAACTGCCTCGCTTTTGAACCACTTTGAGAAGTTTGAGAACCACTTACTTGGTTGAATGTTCATTAACAGCATGCATTGTATAAGATGTGAGCTTTATAAAACACCTGGTTTTGACAAATAAATAACAAAACACATGTACATTTATTGGAATCCTTTTACTTTTTTCATTTGTTATACAGTCTATTTAGATTATAAAGTCAATACACACAATGTAACACCTATTTGTTTACATTTTAGATAGTATGTAGTGTAAAAAATGTGATAATTTTTTTTTCAATAATTGACTGTTTTGCAAATAAACTCAGCAAAAACAGAAGTATCCTCTCACATTTAACTGTATTTATTTTGTAAATATCAAAAGTAGCAGTCAGTGTCTTGTGTGTGCTTTAAGTATAACAGTGCCTCTCATCCTTAAGACTGAGACAGATTTGCTAGTTCTTGCAATGAGATGTTACCCCACTAATCCACTTGTAAGTTCTTGAACACATCTAGGGGAATGCATAGATGCACGTGGTTTGCCAAAGCAAGTCAGTTAAAGTTTTTTTTTTTTTTTATTATCCTAAGTTATTGAAACTCTGTTTCTTGGACTCCTTTCACGCTTCCCAGGTTTGCTAGTTCTTGCAATGAAATGTTACCCCACTAATCCAGCAAGGCACTTGTAAGTTCTTGAAACTCTGTTTCTTGGACTCTTTCCCAGGTGCTTGTTTAATTGTTTATAGTTCAGCAATAACAACAATAAGAAAACATTAAACCCTTCCTAATAATTATCTGTAAATATTAATTAGATTTGACCAAATAATCTTAAAAAATACATTATCCTGAAAAAAGGGACTTTTTATTTGTTACTTGGATTTGGTTTCATGCTTGGCTTCTTTTAACTCAAACTCCACACACGCATCCTCAACAAATCCACACACACATCCACATGACAGAAACCATTGATCATCTCTTCTATGTTTTACAGAATAACTCAGCTACCATTCTGAAGTGACCTGATGATGGACATTCATTTGAAAATGTTCTGGATTTGTTCTGATTGTAATTTTACACCTACTTCTGTCTTTGTGTCCACACAGGAAGCTCTTAGATATTTCAATCAAACTACCAAGCTGAGGGAACTTCTGGAATTCGCACAGAATTATTTACAGACAGATGACGAGGTAAACCCCAAGTGTGTTATATAAAAGCACAGTATAGTAGCTGAATAAAATAACCCTAAAATAAGTCAACTATAATTCTTCAATGGTAAATGCACTCCAGCTGCTGTTTGCCATTCTTTTTGTAGGTCACTTGATGTCATCCTACGGTTGTTGAGTGATATTCAAATGAGTTGGCAGCAGGACCATGCACAGACCTTTTGAGAGGGATGTGTTGAAACTAAAAAAGGGCACCCCTTCCCCTTTTTTGGTTAAATTTTAATGGCAAATTAAATAACACAAATAATAGCCTCAAAAGCTTTAGATTTATTCATTGTATCTATTCATCTTAAAGGTTGTATCAGCGATTTCTAGCCTGAAACATAAAGTGTCAAATTCAGCTGACCTTTCTTCACGATCCGCTCGCTGCCTGCCCCATAAATTGTCTATGAAAAAACCGCGTCTCTCTGGTCAGCCTAGGGTCCGAGATATGCCAAAAAAACAATCAGCGTCAGGGGTTTGGTGTTGTGGACTTTCCTACTGGTGCAGGGATGTGAGGGAGGCGGAGCGAAAGTCCACAACACCAAACCCCTGACGCTGATTGGTTGGAACACTGTTTGTTTATCTGTGGAAAGGTTGGTAGTGCCGATTGTTTTTTTGGCATATCTCGGACCCTAGGGTGACCAGAGAGACGCGGTTTTTTCACAGACAATTTATGGGGCAAGCAGCGAGCGGATCGTGAAGAAAGGTCAGCTGAAATTGACACTAATGTTTTAGGCTAGAAATCGCTGATACAACCTTTAAGAGATTACAAGAAACTATAGCCATACCGTCACTATAGCATATCCAACATGTATCCGCCTACCTGGCAAAAACTTGCATAATAGAATATTTTGTCCGTCAATAAAACGGCGGCATCACATTACGTTTTCATGAACAAAGTTTGTTGTAGTAGCTATATGGGTGCTCAGTTTTTCCTGTTGTACAATACATTTGTCCAAAATCTCATTTTATAAAAGAGATGAAATGCTAGTTATTGCACAAGCTATTTAAGTGTATTGGCCAGTCCCTCCAGAAAAACGCGATTATGCGATCGCATGATTCCACGCATAATCAGCCAAAGTCCGCATATTTATGCGGGGGACGCATTTTTTCAAATACGCCGCACTTTCGCCACATAAATTGCAGATTTCTGCGCGCAAAATATGCGGCTTGCATGATTTCATAATCCCTGCATTTTCGGTGCAAAAAGTCGGTGAAAAATTTTACATTTACTTCACACAAGCGCAGCCATTTCCCCTGTTGCCATGGGAACGTTATGAAGTGACGTAATTACGCGACATTATTGAAAAGCTGCAAACCCTGCGATGCCGATGAAACCATGATGAAGCCCGCAAATCGTTCTCATTTGCCAACAATATTTTAACAAGATGTCTGTTTTGTTCAGCTACCTCTGTTAAACAGGAAGCACACATTTTATTTTTTTTATATTTTATTTATTCATTTTTAAGCTACAGAACTTGTTTGACTCAATGTTTTGTAAGTTTGAGCTATGTGTTTATTAAGGTCTGAAATAAAACAAGATGAGAACTTAAATATTCCCAGCACTTTATGCGATGTAGTATGCTTGCTCATAGGAAGTAATAAGAAATGACTCTTTACATTAAAGTAGTAGCCTAGTGAGAACAGGGTGTTGGGGGAATCACTTTTTTCTCTCTTTTTCATCAAACCGCAGTTTTTGCAAGTTCCCGCAGTTTTTGCAAGTTCCCGCAATTTCATCGCATAAAATTGCATAAATATCCCGCATATTCAATCGCATTTTCTAAGAAAACGTGCCGCATAATCAAGGATTTTTGCCCGCAACAATCACAAAAAAACGCCGCGTTTTTCTGGAGGGACTGATTGGCTATAGACTAGATGGCAAATGCTAGCCCTCTCTCTCCGGCCCATCATGTCTCAGACCTCAACTACATAAAATATGAGCCTTTATAGACATAGTGTTTTTTGCGTAAAGATGTACTTATTCAAACAAAAAGATTTACCCTTGCAAGACTTCGTTCAGCTCAGCTCCTGTGGAACTTCATTTTATTCCGTCCAGATAGAGTGGGTGGAGTTATGAGATTTTATCGGATCCAACAAGCTCTGTTTTTAATTGCCTACCTCTCACTGGCTAAATATTTGTAAAACAGGCAGACAAATGTAAAGGGTCACCATCAGGCATTGATTTCTGGAAGAAAAAAAGATGGAAGCAGCCTGGTGCTCACTGTATTCCTCTGCCAGTAAAACTAAAATTGAATCTTTCTTTTCCTGACTCAAAACTTAAGGTCAATAGTTATTATATGTGACCCTGGACCACAAAACCAGTCATAAGGTTAAATTTGACAAAACTGAGATTTATACATCATATGAAAGCTCAATAAATAAGCTTTCTATTGATGTATGGTTTGTTAGGATAGGACAATATTTGACTGAGATACATCTATTTGAAATCAGAAATCTGAGGATGCAAAAAAATCAAAAAGACTGAGAAAATCACCTTTAAAGTTGTCCAAATTAGGTTCTTAACAATGCATATTACAAATCAAAAATGACATTTTGATATGTTTACAGTAGGAATTTTACAAAAAATCTTCATGGAACATGAACTTTACTTAATTTCTTAATGATTTTTGGCATAAAAGAAAAATCTAAAATTTTGACCCATGCAATGTACTTTTGGCTATTGCTACAAATATACCCCAGCGACTTAAGACTGGTTTTGTGGTCCAGGGTCACATATAATTCTAGTTACTTTTAAGGTACTACTTGCACTGTTTTTGTCATTCAGCTGGGCCTATTGCAAGAGAATAGTGATGACCACAGCAGTGGTTTTTATACTTATTTTCTCATTAAATAAGATTTGGTTGAGGTGATCACCTAATCACATTAATTAGAAAAAGGTTGGCCTGTGTTGGAATTCAACAGACACTGGAATGGACTGACTGCCGTACAGCATATGTAGAGATGCTGATTTACGAAACATTTTGAGTGGTCTCTTAATTTTTTCCAGAGGTTTTTTTAATTTTTTTTTTTTTAAATCAGAAACAGGGGCGAATTACTGAAAGAAACTTTAACAAAGTGTTAAAATGCAAGACAAGTAATTTTATAGCGTGATATTAATAATCATGGACCGCACATCCAGCATCAAAGACGTCATTTCCTTAAACCTGTGAATAGCTGTTAAAATGGTCAATAAGCAGATCTGTGTTTGAGTGTGTCCTATTGTCCTATAAATTAGCCTGATAATATTAAAATGTGGTTATTAACTGTGTTTGTTAACAGGATGCTGTGAGTTCAGAGGAGGCTGCATCAACTCTGTCAAATCCTCCTGATGAAGAGTTTGAAGGAATTGGGGACTACGAGGAGTCTTTCCTGGCTGAATGGTGGCAGGAACCCAAAACTAAAGGAGATACAGGAGAACCAGCTGAATAAACACAGACAAGATCATGTACAATTATTTATACTGGTACTCTGGGGAGTCTTCGCCTTCTGTCTTCCTCATCCTATATCCCACACTCATCCTCTTTTCCCCTTTTTCATTGGAGATGAATTGTACTGTATCCATTCTAACTTTACTTTTAAGTAGAACATTTGGAGCTTTTGCATTATTTTGAGTCAAGAACTTTTATCTCCCACCCGGATTTTGTTGAGTTTAGATGATCTCATTGAAACTCAATCTAAACTCTGCTCAACAAACTTATGTCTGTGTTGGAAATAGTATTTTTACATGTTAAACCGGTCTTTTTATGTATTTTGTTTTTCATTTCATGTGTTATCTATTAAGAAAATATTTTTGTTGATATTAAATGTATCTGGATCTTTTCACATGCAGTCTCTGTAATTCTGACTCGGCTGATTTAATTTCAGGCTATATAAGAGAGTTGTTGACATTGCCTTATTTTGTATTGTTTTTAGATTTTACCTTTACTGACAAAGGAAGATTATTTATTATAAGAAAAAAGTAAGTTAACATAGTGTTTACAAAGTGCTTGTGCAATGAATCCAGTGGTCTTGAGACAAAAACAATCAAAAGCCTTTTTGTTGTGCTCTTCTTTTGTACATTTAAGGTAGGTATTTTTGTTGTTATCTGTGCAAACAGCACATCTAACAACTCATAAACCTGTAGAAATGTACTACTGCAGCACAGGTGAGTGATTCTGGCTCCTGCATAGTATATGAGTTCTGGAGATTTATTTTGTTGAAAATTCGGAAGTGAAAAACTGGGGACGCAAAAAACTTTTTTTGGTCTCTGCTGCTTTTAAAGATTAAAAAAAAAAAAAACACTCAACCACTGATCAAACTGCCTTTAAAAGAATATGGTAGCTTTTGTTGAATAAGAGTAGTTTTAAATAATAAGAGCTTTCCTTCGCAAAGTTATTGAAAAGTAGTTTGAAATTAAACAATTATTCTGTTCTGTTTGTCTCTGTACAACATAGAGATAACAGCTCAAAAGTAAATTACAAGGATTTTAATGTGCAAAGATGTTTATCCTTTATTTCTGTAAAAAAACAGCACTGCACTGAAATACAGTAATAAAGGAAGGGGAAAAAAACAATAACAATGGCACCTCAATCAGTACGAAAAATATCATCATAAGCCTAAAGAAACTTGTTACTCTTATTGTTATCAATGAGTTTAAAAGATTGAACAATAAGCACAATTTCTTATCCTTTTTTAGGGAGTAACCTCTCTTTTGAATACTGTCAAAAATATTGGTCCAGAAATGTATATACTGATTAATGTAGCATTTGCTTTACAGTACAAATCTACGGTTGAATTTGTTATCAGGAAGACAAAGTTTGGGCATAATTGTTTTCCTCTCATTAAAGCAAAGACGATTTTAAATAAACGCAGATAATTTAGAGACAAACTTTTGATGACAGAATTAAAGGGTCTAGCTGGCAGAGGAAGACTGTACAAAATCATACATTATTCATACTCCAGTATAGTACCACCATCTTTAAATAAATCTAAAACAAAACAACACCAATACCTCTGTCATTGTCAATAAATAGAGATTTCCCACGGTTTAAACACACTAATTCCAAACAATTTATTTGTGAGAGAGAGACGTTGTGCACGTAAAACAGTTTCCAAGCAAGTAGCGTGTTGGTGAAAATTAGAGAGAGAAATCGACAATTCAGAAGAAAAGGACAGTCTAGATCACCTAATCTACCAAATAGTATTGGGGATATAAAGTACCGAATTGAATAATTACTACAGAGACATTTTTATTAACCAACTAATTCTGAATGAGCTAATTCTTTGAAAGCCAAAACTTCCAGTCAAACCTCAGAACGACTGTTAGGCAAAACAGATTTCCTAATTTGATGGGATTCATTTCTGTAAATCTCGCGGGCGTGAACACACCTATGTGACGTCATGACCTTGAATTGGTAAGAGCGCGTGTGCTGCGGATGAGACAAGCTACATGAAACTGCCCAGCTGTGTGAGGTAAGAATCAACTAATGCACAACAAATATGTTTCAATGCATCGGTTTGTGTGTTTTCGGTTTGGTTTTTATGTCATAAATGTATTGTTACTGGCAAACACAAGCCGTATTTTGTAGAAGTTACATACTTAATTGGCGTATTTTATTGTAATTATTGATTACTGAAGCCTAATGAGCCGTCCATGTTCTAGTTTAAATGTATTTGTTGAGTTCTTCGTGTCACTGTGTTTAAATTATTGTAGCTCTTTACATTTAACCTTTACATTTAACCAATTAGCTGAAATGGTTTAAATCAGAAGATTATAATCTAGGGTCATTTGATGAATTTTATTATAATAGTCTGTCGTCAAGACTCTCTACATGGTGTCAAATGATTTAGTTGTGTTATGTAGCCTTTTTTGTGAGACGTCTGCGCGTATTATGGGTTTTTAATAAGAGCATGCCAATAGACTAAACTCATCTGCACGCGCGCGCGTGTGTGTGTGTGTGTGTGTGTGTGTGTTATGTGCAGTGAAACTCTTAAACCTGACCTCATCCGAGCGGTCTGATCACATTCCACGCACAATCATCAGCCCAGTCACGCCAAGCGCACATTCTTTTTTAATGTTCAGTTTGTGAATCGAGCATTCAGACTCTATCTCAGTGTTGTTTGCATGATCACAGTACAGTTGTGCTTTTTCTTAACTGTTTTAGTTTGCTTTGTAAAAAAGTGCGACAGAGTCTTTTAGTTGAGATACTGGTGAACATACGCAGTTCATGGCTTTACTAACAGTTTCAAATAGTTTAAGAGAAACAACTTTTTCCTCCTAAACCTGTTTGTTCACATGGTTTAAATTCCGTGTCAAAGAGTCACTAAGATTTGACGTTGGCCTACAATAAGTTTAGTTTACACATAGTTAATTTGATCATTTTAAATTTGATTTTGACCTTGTTTTTTCTTTAATTTTGAGCTTTGTACTTTACAGCATTGTAGCATAAATGTTTAACCTGTTTATTTTTTCACTTTTGGGGAAATAGAACTTTAGGAATATACCATTCACTGGTAAAATACAGGGTGCTTCTCAAATGGATGGCAGCATCCTAGCTGGGATACAGTGTATCGCCAACAAAGTCACAATACAATATGTATTATGATACAGAGGCCACGATACGGGACTGCACTAAATTGCACCTCAAACTCTGCATGCTGTAGGGCAGGGTTGTCAAACTCAGTTCCTGAGAGAGAGTTTAGTTTCAACACACAATGTAATTTTCGAATAAGCCTGATTAGGATCGGGTGTGTTTAATTAGGGTTGCATTTCTGCAGGGCTCTGGCTCTCCAGGAACTGAGTTTAACACCCCTGCTGTAGGGCCATTGCTAACTATAGACCGAGCAGACAGTTCTGAGAGGACTTATTGACTGTACCAAAGTGTAACAATAAAGGTAATGGCTTGGGTTACATGTTAACGTTGAGCACTCCCCACCAGGTACAATGTTCTAGTTGTTTGCATCTTTAAGCCCATCGATAATGTCAATTTTATGATCTAATATACTCCTTCTAATATATTAATAAAATCATCTTTACATTGCTGGTAGGTAGGCTTGGGTATCTTTTTTTTTTCCAAGACTTTAAAGCGCTGATTGCAAAAAAATTGATTTAGACGGTTTACATCAGGACTGTGACATTATTTCCTTAACATTTACATTAACTGTGATACCAAGGGTTAATAAAAACATATTTTCCTGTTCTGAAAATGAACTACTGCTTTAAAATCTTTTTAAATGTGTTTTTTGGTTGTGGGACAGCAGTTTGCACATATTCTGTAGAATGGCTCTTATAGGATGCTTTCCACTCATTTCCACTAATGTGTATTTTTGTGTAATTGATCTCAGAGCATATGTTATTTGATGGAAGCATCCAGCCTGGAATAGACTGACTTGTAAACGCATACGGACCGTATCGATGGCTGACGACGGACATTCTGTGGGTAGCAGCCAGTCAGTGAGTAGTCTGAATAAATCAGTGGTCAACTCTGCTGTTGAACCCACACACTCCCGTAATGGAAGCACAGGATCTACACGGCACTCACGACAGGTCAGTGAGCAGCTCTCAGTATTTCTTTTGTTCTGGTTCTTAACATCCAAACTGTTTGTAATTTTCTCTTAAAAACATATCAGTCATCATAACTCTGCACCTTTTTTCTCAAAATACAGAACTCCAGAGATTGGGAAGTAATATCAGATCCAGAATGTCCTGCATCTGTTGCAGGAGCGAGTATGGTCAATAACACTGTTCCAGGGGTTTGTGAGGGATACCTCATGAAAAAGCGCAAGTATCCTCTCCGGGGTTGGCATAAGGTAAGCTACATGAGCTGAGAAAACATCCATGTTGAAGAATGACCACCATAACTTCTGGTGACCTGTTCCAATGCAATGTGATTCTCCTTTAGAGATATTTTGTATTGGAAAAGGGGTTTCTCAAATATACAAAGACTCAACAGGATGTAAGTAAAATGTCTTTTTGTAGTAATTAAAGCCACTGTTTAGAATCCCAAAATATCTGCTTCCAGTGTTTTTCTAAAAGTGTGACTTCTTACATCCTCAGTTTGTCAGAGGCAAGATTCATGGTGCTTTGGATGTAAGTCTTGCTGTCATGTCTGTGAACAAGAAATCGAAGCGCATCGATCTTGATGCTGGCGTCAGCTTGTACCATGTCAAGGTGTGTATATGTATAACTATGAATGTTATTGCAGTAGTGATTGATATTGTAAATCATTACAGTAGCTCACGTTTCCCACGTTAGCCTTCAAGTCTGAGTCAAGTCCGGATCCTCAATAAACAAAGATGGTGTCCAAATTGCCAGGTTGTTTTCAAACCAAAGTTTCAAGAAAAACAATGCATCAATATTCTACACTGCAAAAAATGCTTTTCTTAGATTTTTTTGTCTTGTTTCCAGCCAAAATATCAAACAATTCTTAAATCAAGAAGGATTTTCTAGACTAATAAAAATGGTCTTGTTTTCAGAAAAAAAGTCAAAATTAAGTGTGTTTTTGCTTGAAACAAGTCTTGTTTTATGTTTGAAATAAGATTTGTTTTGCTTACCCCATTGGCAGATTCTTTTGCTTGTTCTAAGCAAAAACTTAATTTTGATTTGTTTTTCTGAAAGCAAAAAAAATAATTTCTACTTGTCTAGAAAATCCTTCTTGATTTAAGGCTGTAAACAAGACAAAACCTATCTAATTAAGAAAAGCATTCTTGCAGTGTAACAAATCCAATATCCAGAAAGACTCAAACCTGTCTTCCTCCAAATGCATTTGGTAATAATAAATATTGTCTCAAAACATGATGACATGATTATACCCCAACTGAGTTTAACATCTATCATGTCATGATAATAAAATTCCCATGCCTTTTGCATCTGCAAGTTGACAGTAAATTGTTTCTCAAATGAAGCAATTTGGCATGTCAACAACAACAAAATGGCTACATTTGGGGTCTTCAGAACATTATGCAAAAAGTCTTGGACATTCAGCATTTATCAAATCAAACACTAGGAAGTGGGAATGGAAAGAAACCTTTGACACTCTCCATCTGTTATATTTCTGGTTATATAAAGCATAGACTTTATTCAAGCCACAGGAATACAAACATATTACTGAAATGCACAATACACAATCTTGTAGCCAGAAGTCAGTATGTATCAAGGCTATATTTGTCCTAAAATGTTGTTAGTTGGTGTTAATGAGCATTTGTCTCTCTGTGGCACGTCAGGATTTTAAAGAGTCTCCAAGTGGTGTGGTGTATATACACAAAATTGTCTAATTTTAAAGATTCAGCAAGGTGTATTGAGCTGTCTTCTCCTTCTAGGCAAAGAGTGACGATATCTTCTACATCTGGATGACCAAATTGACCGCCCATCGGCATTTCAAGAAGAACGAGGCTATAAATCTGCACCACGGAGTCCTTCAAGCCCTCTCCACAGGAAATAGTAGCACTTTGCCTGTCATGGCGAGTCTTGCACAGAGAAACCGAGTGAAGGTGAGCATTTATGTTCATCTTAAATGTGATTGCTTTTGACAATTTTAATGCAACATCATAAAGTTTTAGTATGTTTCTGTTAAATCTTGAATTTTTTTCCCCATTGAGCTGTACATTTTTTCTGTTCTCTAGATGTCACGTTATCAGAGCTCATCATCATTGTTTGGGTCAGAGATGCAGGGTTCACCATCAGCCTCCTCATCTAGAGGAAATACTAAAGTATCTGATTGGCTCAAACAGACACAGGAAGTTGACTTGTGCCAGCAAGGTATGCACATTCTAGTAGCTTGTAATTCAGAATAAGTATATGGACCCGGTGTGCTAAAGAAATGTCATTTATAAGGTTATTCCACCCAAAAATTATGTTTTTGTCATTACTCACTTTTCCCCCCATGTCGTTCCAAACCCGTAAAAGCTTTGTTCGTCCTCTGAACACAAATTAAGATATTTTCGATGCATTCTAACAGCTTTGGCTCTCCAATAGACAGCAGTATAATTACATTTACATTTAGACATTTAGCAGACACTTTTATCCAAAGCGACTTCTAAAAGAGGACAATGAAAGCAATCAAAAACCACAAAAGAGGAATAACATGCAAGTGCTAAGACAAGTCTCATTTAGCCTAACACTGTACACGTATCAAGTTTTTTATTTATTTATTTTTATTATATAATAAAGAAGCAAGTTATTTTTAGGGGCCTAAAAATAGAGTACAACAAGAAGAAAGAAGCTAGTGATAGTAAGGGGTTTAAAAAAAAAAAAAACTAAGTAAATTGAGTCTAAAAGGGCAAGTTTCTTTTTTTTTTTTTTTTTTTAAGAATAGAAATAGAATAGAGAGTGCTAGAGTTAGTCAAATAAAGATGTAAGAGATGTGTTTTAGCCGGTTCTTAAATGTGGCTAAGGCTGTTCGGTTTGAGTTGGGCAGGTAATTCCACCTTTTAATGTAAAAGTCTGTGAAAGTGATTTTGTGACTCTTTGGGATGGCATGATAATGCGCCGTTCACTTGCAGAACGCAAGCTTCTAGAGGGCACATAAGTCTTAAGTAATGAATTTGGGTAAAGGGGAGCAGAGCCAGTGGTGGTTTTGTAGGCAAACATTAACCCCATCAACGTGCTTCATTTGGCTGCACCGGCTGCAAAGATAACATTGCTCAGCTTCCCGAAGAACCGAGCGTTACGTGAACAGTGGATGATGCAGTTTCTTTTTCTTTTGCTTTTTGTAAATATCATAAAACTAAAGACTTTTTGGAGATATGAAGGATGCAGTAGCATTTTTAGCAACATCATATGACCCCTTTAATTACATTGCTGTCTATGGGAGGGGCAGAGAGCTGTCAGAATGCATAAGAAATATCTTAACTTGTGTTCCAAAGATGAACAAAGCTTTTACGGGTTTGGAATGACATGGAGGTACGCGATTAATGACAATTTTCATTTTGGGGTGGAGCAACCCTTTAATATTTTTCTAGTTTTTTTTTAATTGTCGATTTAGACACTGTTTGGGACATGCTGACTAATTCTTCCCTATGGTCTATGCAGATAATGAGGTGAACCAAAATATCTCAATCAAAACTTTATTTGAGCATTAAAATGAAAGTGTTTGACCACTAGTGTGTACACATTTTAAAATTGCACAGATTCTGGTAAACACTGCTGATAACGGTAAATTGCACAGTTTATGGAATACACTGTTGATAACGGGAGTAGTCAACAAACATTATGGTAGCAGAAAGGTTGTGCGAACCTTCAGTGTTTGCAGTTATCGTAAGCTTCTTTTGAGGCAAGTTGTTGTTTTTTGTAACACATTTGACCTAGTGTGAAGTTTCATAAAATGTTATTTACATAAAAAAAAAGACACAATCCCTTTCATTTTAGACGGTTTGTACACATTGTAGTGTTTACAGTTGACACTAAACTATATTTAGCTTTTGTGTTTTTAAAAAAATGACGTGAAATAAAACTGACCGTTTCAGAATATGGTATGTGCTTCACTTCCTCTAATATTCTGTCTCTCATGCACAGAACTTGCCAGGTGTCAGCTGGATTTAGCTGAGCTTTCGAGTTTAATCCAAAAACTTCACTGGCATGAGGGTGGTCTTCCCATCACAAACACAGACCTTGAACATCGAATCAGCATGCAGGTGAGTCTGCTGTTGTAAATCTCACACCGAATGGACAGAACATTTTTTTGGCTTTGTATTGCAGCTAGCATAACACAAAGCTAATGTGAGAAGTAAAAGTCATGATTTATTTAATTGCGTAGCAATGTTAATTAACAGAGCTAAACATGATGCTTATTTTTCAGAATCTTAGTCTTGAGAAACCCAAAAAGAAGTCTGCAAAGATCTGGGGTCACTCCCGAACACTGTCAAGAGTCGAATCGCTTGGCTTTGTAAGTTTATAACGATGTTCCTTGTTTGAGATTGAATACTTTGTCTGACTATGCTAAATACAGTGGTTCCTATTCACTATTTGATGAATATAGGCATCAGGGCTCAACAGTGCAAGCATTTCACTCATGTCTGCAAACTGTAAAATATATTAAGGACTTGAATTTATGCTAATTAAAGTTTTATGAAATTTAAGGTCAAAGGTCTTAAGTATCTAAGACATTTGTTATACAGTTTTAATACCACAGAACATAAATTCTAATAATCAAACTTAACTTAATTATTTTTAGTAAGAGTATGGAACCCACAGCAATTAAAGAACAAATTGTCTCCTTTTTTTGAATTCATAGATGATAAATTAGATTTCAGTGATATTTTGACCACTGTAGGATATATCCTCAGTTTCTATTTCAGAAATAGTCACCTTAAATTCAAGATCAATTAATTGATCAAATCTTTACCCTTAATACTGCAAAAAGCATCTTTTAAAACTGCATTTTCCTTACCAAAATAAAGTGTTTTTTTGTTTTTTAGTCAAAAAGGCTAGTAGTAGGGGTGTGGCACGAGAGCTCGCAATATTCCGATGTGTCCCGCGAGATCTGACCGGTCTCGTAAGAACGTGACGATATCATGGCAAAACATTTTGCAGTGTTTACATTAGAGCTGCATGACTAATAGTTAAAATGTCACTCAATCTCAATTCAAACACCCACACGATTTTATTCATGAATGACAAATAATTAGCGATGTCTATTACAACTGTTGCACGCGCTCCACTGATGCTTACGATGTGAAAGTTTTTGAAGACATTCAAATCTGCATTCTTACTGCTGCGGTTTCAGAAAGCAACAGTCTTTTAAACCACATAATCATCAATATTTCTGTTACAGATTTTTAAATAACATAAGTATTGGAATAAAAACACTTTTCAAACACTTCACGATCAAAACGAAAGTATTTTTAACACTTATAGTAACATTTATTCATTTTCGCCAGGAGGTGGCGACAATTGCACGTTTAAAAAAAAAAAGTATTTGTCATTGAATTAAACATTCAAGAGATTCCAATATTGAAACAAGTCTTTAGTAATTGAGACACTGGCTCCTCCATTTTTTTTTTTTAATTAGACTATAGACTTGAGCAATGAACATTATTTCAGAACCACTAGTAAATTAAACGTAATTTTGTTTAGATTTCTAATCCTTTTTATCTTCAGAATCATGATCTCCAGTTTATAAAAGAAAATAGTTTTTCAGTTTATCCAGAATCATGCAGCATTAGTTTACATGTTTATTACTGCATGTGATTCATTAAAATGAGTTTAATTTCAGAAAGTACAAGTTCATATCAAAATGCACCTACATTATTTGGCTTTTTTTTTTTTTTTTTTTTTTTTTGTTGTTGTTGAATAAAATACTATTTTCCCCTATATATTTCATCATTAAAAATCTCGTCTCGTTCTCGTGAACCCAATCTCGTGTCTCGTCTCGTCTTGTGAGATAAGGGTCTCGTCACACCCCTAGCTAGTAGTATTGTAAAACAAGCTATGTTTTGCTAATTTGATAAAATGAAGTGAAGCATGGGGTCATTTTATGTTAAGTGGCCATACTGAGTACAATAGTGAATGTTGATGCATTGTTTATGTTGTTCCACTTCAGACATAATTGTCAAAATGTTTCAATAACGTTTAAAATCATGAATTAAAAAAAAAAGAAATGACACTATCCCACAAATTGTTTCTTAATCTCAAGTCACGCTAAAGCATTTTTTTTCTCAAGGATTTAAAAAAATAAATTCTGTGGAAAATTAGAAAGGTTTGTCTGGAATGCAGTGGTGTGTGAAAGTGAAAAAAAAAAACATTACCGACACTCTGAACTGTATTGTTTTGCACAATAAAGTAACATTTTATAACTTGTATATTTGTGTAAGCTGTGAAAAGGCAATACATCAGGGCCCGTATTTTCCCAAAACATCTTAAGACTAAAAGTAGCTCATAACTTGCCGATTTAAGAGAAAATCTTAAAAATAGTGGGTGTGTCAGTCCTAAATTTAGGACTGCAAAATTTTTGCTCAAAGTATTTCACAAAGCATTTTAGCACTAAACTAGCTCCTAAATCTGTGAATTGTTAGGAGCAGTGAAGAGGACTCCTAAGTCACTAAGACCAAATCCCATTTATCCTAAAATGGCTGTTGCAATTTGCACACACAAGTTTTCCCATGGAACTTTTTTGGTTTTGGAGGTTATCCCAACTCCAAATTCTCCTTTAATTAAATCCTTTTTTTTCAGTAACAGGTTGGGCAAGAAGTAACAGCTGTTCTTGTATGCAGTTTGGTTTTCTTTTAAGTTTGCATATCTTACTATCAGCCATGACTATTCTGTTCTGTTAATTAAAAGGCTGTTTATATGCATATCAGCTAAATGTTTATGGGAAGCACAGATGTAAAGGCCAACAATCAGCTGAACATATACTTGATTAATTAGTGACACTTAGCCAGCATTTTAAAATCTTTTTGAATGTGGCAACATTACATAACACTCTACAGTATTTCTATGAGCAAATCTCTGACAGAGACTCCTCCCCTATCAGCCAATCACTGTGTGCATAGTTAATAAGCATGCTGACATCATTCATAGCAACGAGGTCAACCCCGCCCCTACTCTCAGCTTAAGACCTCTCTCTATTCCCTAGTAAAAGTTTGTCTCAGCAGCTTAGTTAATAGGTTTTAGGAGAAAACTCTTTTACTGCTATTTAGGAGAACTCTTAGTGCTAAGATAAAATGTTTTGTGAATATGGGCCCAGATATTCAGCCCGTCCAATAAGGTGTCCGAACAACATGAGTGGTACTACAATACTACTAGCAAGAGTGATAATCATGCCTTACACTACAAAAATACCAGTGAAATTGACAGCACTATATACTGTAAGAATAGACCCCAAATGATTTGGATAAGTCATTTTCATTCGTATAGCGCTCACAAGCCTTGATTCCATGTGGCCTAAATGTTCAAACATGTAAAACCCTCCTGTGTGCAAGGTAAAAACATTGTAGTTTTGTAGGCAGTTTCTTCAGCCATAAGTCAGCTTATATAGGAGGTGTTGAATTTCATCTCTAGGTCTAGGGCTGCAACTAACGATTATTTTAATAATCGATTAATCTGTCGATTATTTTTTCGATTAATCGATGAATCGGATAAACAAAAAAACAAACAAAAAAAAAACAAGGGATTTACAACCCTTTATTCAAAAACAGAACTAAAATCTTTAGAAAGTGCACAAACATGTTGCTCCTTGAACTGTTATAATAATAATAATAATAAAATAAAAATGGACTAACACAAAAAACATACACATGTATGCTTTACATCTGCCAAATATATAGACTAAATAAACTAAAAATACTATCCGTCAAGACAGCGGCTTGCTGTGGTGTACATGCTGCATTTCCCATCAAGAAGCCTCTCAAATTAAATTCCTCAGTGCGCATTAAAGTCATGTGACTTTGCACGCTGGAACGGGATAACTTGACTAACTTTCTGCTACATTCATTCTGCCATGGCGGTGTTTAGTGTCCTGCCATCAGCAGCGACCAGCTGGAACAGTTCTGCATTCAAATGCATGCAAAACTGGCCTCAAAGCCCCAGCAAAAGTAATTACCATGAATGTGTCAAGGCAAAAATTAAGAAAATATTCAAATTACTTATTAATAAACTAGTATTTTCTGATTCAGTGTTGCAAAGATGAAATTGACGATCCTGCCATCTGCTCATTAATGCCTAATGCATCTTTATGGATTAGCTAATGAAAGAGTTTTGTTTTCGATTTTAATTATTTCGTTTTATAGTAAAATAATAATTTAAAGCTTTCTATAGATATTGTGTTTGTGAGGCAATTACCTGGGTTTCGGTTAATTATTGTGAAGCGCTCCTGTTTAAACCAAAGATATCAAGCGTATTCTGTTTGTTTTCTTTAAGAGCACATTTTGTTGATACTGTTAGTGCACACAAACTAAGGTAGACCCTTTACAGTTCCGGCCCGGGTGGTAAATTACTCTTACCTTTATGAGCAAAAAAGAAATTCCACATTGCACTGGCGTCTCCATGTCCTGCAAAGCGCGCTTCTCTCCGCACAAACTTTGGAATTATCTTGATTGAATGATTAAACTAATATTGTGATATGTTTTAAGTTTTTTATATCAATGGATTTTAATTTAAATCGCGATGACTTAAGCAGGCTTTTGATCTGTCTGCCGCTGTTTGCTAGGTCATAACTTTAAAAAACAAAAACTTGAATTTAACAAACAAAAAGTGTTCCAAATATATCTCTAAATTTTCTTTATAAACTAAAGAAACGAAAATAAATCACTTTGCTATTAAAAACAGCAGCGGTGTAATGAGGAAGAGAAAGAGAAAAAAAGACAGTCGGACTAGAAATTCAGTCGGCCAAAAATTGATGAGCTGTCGGACATTTTTACAAGGTATGCTTGTTTAATAGCCTATTTAATATTCTTAGGCTACTTTCTTAAATGTATTATTTCTTTGATTTATTTTAGCGTTTTTAGGCTGCTTGTTCGCTGACTGAAGTGTAGGCTATATATAAAAAAACAACGTGCCACCGTCACAGCCCTATTCAAAACTGAGACGATTTCACCTCAGCAGAGCTCCTCTTTCTCCTTACGGTTGTGGTATGTTTTCGACACATTATACAGACAGACAGTGTTACAAAAACTATAGAAGTAGTTTTCTCCATCTCCACTATCCAACGACCCGTACAGCAGCTGTTTTGCGATCGAGCATTGGCTGCTGTAAAAGTAGGCTAGCCAAAGTAGGCTTAAATATCAAACATGTTTGATATAAATCGGGGCAGCGCATATATATATATATATATATATATATATATATATATATATAATGTAGAAACGGTGCTTTATGCTCAAATGTTCCAGTTTTGCGCATAAGTTAAATTCGCATTTTTGGATGGAAACACAGCTTATGAGGTGCCGAACTCTGCTGGCATCAGTGCGGGAGAGAGACCGAATGTGTCCACTCCGCTCTGCGCTCAAATTTTTTTAATATATATAATAACAACCAAATGTCTCTGCGTCGCGCGACACAACGAATCGATTATGAAATTCGTTGCCAACTCTTTTAGTAATCGATTTTTATCGATTATATCGATTCGTTGTTGCAGCCCTATCTAGGTCCTTGCATTCTTATGTAGACAACGTGTTAAGTAAAAGAAGAATATGCAATATAGTGCTTAAATATTTTTGCTTTTCTTTATAGTTATTTTTTTAGCTGACTAATGAGTTTATGGTAAACACTGAATGAGTGATTACATGAGGCTTTTCAGTAAGTTGCATTGTATACCTTTTGATGTCCATTCATGTTTACTATGTACTATAGTAGTAAAGAAAAAGATGTGATTGGTTCACTTGAATGAAGAGTCACTCTTTAATGTAATGCTACATCAAAAAGAGGCAAATCACTGCAAATAATATGAAGTTCATGCATTAACAGAACACAGCATATGAGTAACTTGATAACAAGAAGCCATATCAGTAGCGATTATAAAAGAAAATTGTCCGCAATATTAATGCCCACACAGCTGGCAGCTTTACCTGTTGCAGTTTAAATTTGTGCATGAAAAACACTTTACTTCGCACATCTCCGTCTTCTCTCTCATTCTGCACAACTGAAGCCTGCTTTTAGATGAGGACTTTTTTTTTTTTTTTTTTTTTTTTTCCCTACCAGAACTTTGATGCTTATCTCAAAAGATGTGACTTTGGTTATCGCTGCAAAAATATCACTTGAAAATTAATATTTTTGGTCGCAATTATTTTAGGTTGTAGTCTTGAGCCCTGTGTAGGATTATCTTCTAATAATAATGGAACATTTCGGCTTAATGCCTTCTTTGATTACTAGGCAACCAGTAGTGTTTTTTCTCTCCTTTTTTTCACATGAAAACATTTATATGTCCAAGTAGTGCTTCTGTTTCCAGTTATAATAATTCTGTTTCTATCTCTGACTTTTGGAGCAGTTTTCTTCGAGCCACTTGGGTACATCAACTGGCTTGGCTGCTTCTCTTCAGTCAATCCCAGATTACGTTTACTCCCAGCTGTCCACGACTGCGGTCACCTCACCAGAAGGAAAGCAACTGCAGTTAGACATCTGTGCCTTGTGTGAAAAAGGTACATGGTTTTATTTATTCTGTTTATGCTTTAAATGCTGATGTAACTAGCGTAGAACACATTTTGTGTGAGATATGACTAATTATGCCTGTATTGGAACCTTCACAAATAACAAAGAAGAATCCTGAACTGGCTCTTACGCAGTAGAGCAAGAAGCAGTGCTCAAGAAGTAGGCGTTAATCTGTGCAGGCCATCTTGTTCTGACATATTCATCCTGATTATGTAATAAAGAGGAGGAAATGCAAAAGGAGTTGTTTGGCAACTTGGTTTCAGTAAAAGCTGTTTTGCACTTACAAGGAAGTTTTGAGATCTTAAACATCCAGTAATGCATAAGGGTTCTCTCTTCTAAATGGCATGAGACTTCATGACTTTTCTCGCACTTCCTAGATCTAAAAAATAAATAAAGGAGCAATATTTGGTATCTCAGTGCTGGCAAAACAAACATGCATGTACAATGTAAGTGGTGACAGTGTACTACATGTGTAATGTGGAGCGCTCATATTCACACATGCACACACGTACAGGTGCATCTAAATACATTTGAATGTTGTGGAAAAGTTCATTTGTTTCAGTAATTCAACTCGAATTGTCAAACTTGTGTATTAAATGAATTCAGTGCACACAGACTGAATTAGTCTAAGTCTTTGGTTCTTTTATTTGTGATGATTTTGGCTACCATTTAACAAAAACCCACCAATTTATTATTTCAACAAATTAGAATGTGGTGACAGATGAGGTGAAGTTTTGTTTTTCACTTGAAAACCAAGGTCCTAGATTTTGGAGGAAGGGTGGAGGAGCTCATAGCCCAAGTTGCTTGAAATCGAGTTTGAATGTTAAGTTTCCGCAGTGTGGTGATTTTGGATGCAATGTCATCTGTTGGTGTTGGTCCACTGTGTTTTTTCGAAAACCAAAGTAAAACCCCTTCATGCTTCCTTCTGCTTAGCAGCTTTTTAAAGATGCTGATTTCATTTTCTAGCAGGATTTGGCACCTGCCCACACTGCCAAAAGCCCCAAAAGTTGATTAAATGACTATAGTGTTAGTGTGCTTAACTGGCCAGCAACTGACCAGACCTGAACCCCATAGAGAATCCATAGGTGTTGTCAAGAGGAAAATTAGAAACGAGACCAAAAAATGCAGATGAGCTGAAGGCCACTGTCAAAGAAACCTGGGCTTCAATACCACCTCAGCAGTGCCACATACTGATCACCTCCATGCCATGCTGTAATTAAAGCAAAAGGAGCCCCTACAAAGTATTAAGAACATATAGAGTAAATGAACTTACTTTCCAGAAGGCCGACAACTCACTAAAAATGTATTGGTCTTTTGAAGTATTCTCATTTGTTGAGAGCGTGAATTGGTGGGGTTTTGTTAAATGTGAGCTAAATCATCACAATTAAAAGAACCAAATTTTACAACTGTTGTTGAATTAATAAAATAAATTAACTTTTCCACAACATTCTAATTTCTTGAGATGCACCTGTATATGTGGTTTATGGGAAGTCTCCGTAGGTTATGTTTTGGTTTACTGAGCTAATCAAATTTTATCCCCTAAACATAGCCCTCACAGAAAAAAGTTTAGTTTAAGACATTTAGTTTAAGGATGGGCATTTTCAAAAATGTTGTATTAGAACAGTTCATTCTGGTCTTGAAATCTGATTGGCTGATTGGAGTGCGACGTTAGATCGATTCCAGAACTCCAACAGCCATTTCACAGTTTGTAATTCTATCACTCTTCTTGCGGTACTTCTATAATTTTATAAATATTACCATTTCTGTGCAGTGTATTAATAAATAACGTCTATTTGACAATTCGCATCAACGTTTTCAGACACGAGAACTCTGGATCGTCAGCAGCCATTCTGCACTAGTCTATTATTTGTTCCAGAGAAGATAGTTTTGGCTAGTCTCATGTTTATGTAAATTCAGTGTTGTATATCAGAACGTTGCCTGTGTAAAAATGACTGAATTGCCTTTATTAAATATTGTAGTTCAATAAATAATAGTTTATATATATATATGGTGTTAGTATTAAGAAACGGTGTGGTTGTGATTTTAGTTACATTGTTCCGCCATTAGATGGTGACAAGAGACTTTATGAGTCAGCACTAAAGACATACTGAAAAGTTGACGCTATTAACATTATTTTTAGTTTCAACAGCTTGACGCAGTGAACAAATGAACTGAGCAGCAAAATCACTCTTAACAGATGAAAGGATATTAACGTTATGATGATGTCTCAGCAGACATTTATACTATGTTTCATGTTTCATCTTGAATATGTATGAATGCTGTATCGGATGCAGGTAATCACAATCGCTCAGTCAATATCTCTCTCATAATACTCTACATAATGCAGTGAGCTTTTACTGGAAGTCACCTTTATTTTTATTTATGTATCACTTTTAACAGTATAGAACAATAGTGTCAATTAGGGTTGTAATGATATGCATATCTATGGTTTAAAACAAATTATGAAAAATCTCAACTAGTATGTCGTCAATGTACACTACCATGAAGCGATGGAGGAACTCCTTGCTCATGAATCCCTGGAAAATGGACGGGACATTGGCCAGCCCATAGGGCATGACGAGATGCGCTTAGTGGCCAGATGGTGTGATGAACGCACTCTTCCATTTGTCGCTTTCCCATATTTGAACGAGGTTATACGCATTTCGCAGGTTCAACTTTGAGCAGATGCAGGCCCCACGGAGTTCCTTGAGCGCGGCTGGGACCAGGGGAAGTGGATAGGGTTGCTTCACTGTCTGAGAGTTCAAGTTCTGGTAGTGAATACATGACCCCGGTCCTTCTTGCCCATGAAGAAGAAACTGGAAAGGAGAGGTGGAAGGGTGGATGAATTCTTGGTTGAAAGCATCCTGGATGTACTCCTTTATAGCCTTGCGCTCCGGGATGGACTATGGGTAAACTAGCAGGAGCTTACCTCCAGGCAGCAGGTTGATGGGACAGTCCCATGGCTGATGGGGTGGAAGGTGTGTGGCAACTTGCTTGCTGAACACATCCTGGAACACCTCGTAATCAGATTGGACTATGGGAGAATCTAGAGTTTTGCGACTTTAGATTCACATGGAAGTGTCTTAAAACTGACTTGGGGTAGTGACAGTTTGTGGAACAGAGGAGAGACTGTTGTGATGACAGTACTCACTCCAGTGAGTCCCATCTGATTACTATAGAGTGGAGGATGAGCCATGGGTGTCCCAGGATGATATCCACCTCGGTCCCTTCAGTACTAGAAAGGTGATGGTTTCTTTGTAAAAGTTGCCAATATGGAGCTGAACAGGGGGTGCGCTGTACTTCACCCGCCCATGCCCTAGTAGTTTTCCCTGTGTGGTCTCAACTCGGAGCTCCTGGGCATGGAATTTGCAAGGTAGGTGAAGTCTCTTCAATAAGTCTTCGAATATGAAATTGCCTGAAGAGCTTGAGTCGACGAGGGCAGTGAGTGTAGAAATTTCAGGAGCGTCTTGAAGGGGTGCTCACTGCAGGGCTGGACTGGACAGACCTTGATCCACTGCTGCGAAGTACAGACATAATCCAGCAGCAAGACGGCAGGACCTTTCAGAATGGGTCAACCTTGTTGAATTCAACATGGTGAAAGAAAGGAGGGGGGGGGGTGATACAGGCTGGTGAGCAGCTTTGGCAGTATGGCAAGCGGACCGGTGTTGACAGATTCTAGTTGCTCTCTGCATGAAGTACTCTAGGTCAACAGTGTCATCAAATGATGGAAAAAGGATACCTTGGTGCGCTCAGTGGTAAATATCTGCGGTTGCATTTCGATGTAGAGGGACACTTGTAATGGGAAGCTGCCACACTCAGCTGCATCACCCACACAGGATGCTGGAATGGCCATGGGACTGGCATGAGGGTGGTTTGAAG
>NC_133367.1:46939489-46976252 GCF_049309525.1 Garra rufa | reverse complement strand
GTGCTTCAGGTAAACATTCAATTAATTAAATTAGAATTGACAATACAATATTGCATGATTCTTTATCTATTGCTCAATTATTTAATCAGCATTTTTCATTTGTTTGCTCTACTTTAGTATCTGACTCTTATTTGAAAACTGGCACTATAAATTATATTTTATAATGTAGTAGTTATTTTCAATTTAGGATGATTTCACCTATCAAAGTTTAGAATGCTATTAATGAATTAAGTGGGGCTAGGGGTGTTGGAGTGGATAGTATTGAAAATAATTTCCTTAAGTTATCCTCTCATATTCTTATCTATCCACTTGCTGTATTTAATTTGTATTTGTCCACATGTGAGTTGCCTGACATTTGAAAATGAGCACGTATTACTCCACAAGGGAGGTGATGTACTTGAACTCAATAATTACAGACTTATATCTATAATCTGTTCAATATCTAAAGTTTTTGAAAAAAATTCAGTTATCTCTTTAGTATGATTTTAATATTTTCCAAAATTGTCTTTTGG
Source organism: Garra rufa (assembly GCF_049309525.1). NCBI lineage: Eukaryota > Metazoa > Chordata > Actinopteri > Cypriniformes > Cyprinidae > Garra > Garra rufa. The sequence goes on along the minus strand of NC_133367.1, from coordinate 46,975,740 downwards.
ATAATAAATTGGTAATAAAACGTCTTATATTATGATTTTTGGGTCTAGACAGAAACTTAAATCTAAAAATCGTTCTTTTCTTATATCATGTAAAGGAGGTACTACTTTGCTTAAATTTGATACTATTAAATGCCTTGGAGTATGGCTTGATTCTGAATTTTCTTTTATATCACATGTTATTCATATTTTACGTAAAGTCAATTTTGAAATTAGTTCCTCACATCGATTATGAAATACATAGTGTTTTTCACAAAGTGTTCGTAAGAAACTTGAGGGGTGGAACTATGACATGGGTTTTTGAATGACAATTTTGATTAAATCCCCTAAAATAAGGTCCGCCGTTCACACAAACTCAATCCTTTCACATTTTATTCTATGACATAAAACACACCAGTTAAACCCCACTTTTGATTCTTATTTTATTTTTTAAACTCTTATGTTTCTTAAAGATGGTTGCTAACATGCTGCTAAATGGGACTACAGGCCCTGTTGGAGGCATTAAACGTCATCACGCCAAACAGTTTATCAATTTACAGTGTTTTCCAATTGTAGTATAATTTATAGTACAATTAATTGTTGAATAATCAATTAATGGTTTCCCGCACCACATTTACTGCCTTTGTCACAGTGAAAGTGAAACTTTAATAACCTATAGTGCTTAAAGCCACGTTAAAGATGAATGTTTTCGGCCACATGAAGCTGTTAGAAAGCAGAGAGATTCAGGATTTTCTAGAAGCAAGGATAAAATAATATTTTGTGTACCCACCCTAACAACATGATAGCTGAAATGTGGTACTTCATTCACTAAAATAAGTTTAATCCTACCATATCCAAAAACTCTACTGTTATTTATAGATTAAATGCACTAGAATTGTATTAAATAGTAGATGGAGACACATTTTGTTGATTTGATTTGTTTACATATTTAACCTTTTCTGTGTAGACGCTCCATCCTTCACATCACTGCCATCCACATCTGCAGGTTCGGCCTCCATTTCTGTTTTCTGAGAATTTCGGGACTCATTACCTATTCATGGGACACAAACGAGAATAGCACAATTATCAGCAAAGATATGAACAAAATTTACTACGATAGATTAACCATATTTTTAAAACCCCATAATAACATCCTTTAGTGTCCTGTACCTTTATGCAATATGCACATGCATGTGCTTATGCACCCACTCTAGGCATGTCACTGACATGTCAATGCACTTGGTGCAATATAACCAAGTACTGTAATTTACTATATGAATTCAAGGTGCTTGTATTTAAATTCAATTTCTTGCAGTTTTATAGTTCTAGTCTAGACTACATCTCAGAGATAAACATTATAATTTTCATCCGTTATTTTTGTCAGACAGCTTTAAATAATTTCCAAAATGTGGCATTGCTTATCCAGTGAAAACAATGAGCTCACAGTATCTCCATACAGATTGTTCATTAACCTACCCAGTAGCTAAAATTAACTTTAATGCAAGCAAATTGCAAAACACATCAATGCAGCTGTAATCATAACATCATATATAAAACAATGACAGGGGATATTTAAAACATTAGCTGATCTATATAGAGACAGAGGCGCTTGCAGACCAAAACAATCATAGTTTCTATGAAATATTAGCGTAGGAATAAAGCGTTGAGTAAATTAGCATAAATTACCTGCACCGCTGCCACATTCAAAGGCGTTTCATCCTTTCCACTCAGTTGATGTCGGTCTATCTTCGTGCCCGTCTATAAAATCATTGTCGTTTATTATGTGAAGGTATTGGCACATTTGTTATCCTTCCACTTGCTTAGAAAAACATCTTACCGCAGATGACTTGTTTAGCCCCAGCCATTGCTCAGACTCTACGGAAGTCCTAAGAGGCCATGCAGTGTTATTTTTTTTCTTCTGGTTTTGTCGTGATCACGACATAATTTTCTCGTGATCTCGACATAATGAGTTGTTTTGTCGTGATCACGACTTCATTTTCTCGTGATCTCGAGAAAACAAAAGTTTTGTCATTATCATGAGTTATTTTTCTCGTTTTCACGACATAACAAAAGTTGTTTTCTCGTTATCATGAGTTCTTTTTCTAGTTATCACGACATAACAGAGGTTCTCGAAGTTACACAAATGCGCCAACAGGTGGCAGTGTTGTATTACAAATGACTGATTGGAGACGTATAATGTACAGTATATCCATGTTTGGGACAGAGCAAGGACCACTCTGTGATTGCTATAGTTTGTGCAGTTAATTATTGACATTTAATTAACTTATAAATGTTTAATGCTTGAATAAAAATGATTATTTTTGCTTTAAAGTGTGTGCCAAAGTTTGGCACATAAATTAAATGGCATTTATTGCAACTCTCTGCGATACCAATATCTCTTATACTGTTATCGCAATAACAATATTTTTTCGATATATCGTGCAGCCCTAATATTAACTAATGATCTGTTAAGCTTTACATAACTTTCATTAATAAATCATTAACAAACATTATTGTAAAGTGTTACTGAATAATAGTTGAATGAAAACCTAAAAAAAAAAAGGTATTCTACTTTTTTTTTTTTTTTTTTTTTTTTTTTTTTTCCAGATCACATCGCATCACATGCTGTGTACAAATCAATTAAACTTTTTGGAAATGTGTTTTTCTGGATTTTGTTGTTGTCTCTCACTGTAAAAAAAAAACAAAGCATTAAAGTTATAGACTGATCACTTCTTTGTGAGTGGGCAAATGTACAAAATCAGCAATAAATCAAAATATTTTTCCTTAGTGTAGCTGTTGATTGCTTTCAGGCCATTCCACACTAATGTAGAGTTGTTGCTTGAAAGCGGTATGATCTTTTCAGAATAGTTTTGCTTTGCTACTCTTAGAACTCTTTGAACAAGGCTTTGTCCCTACTTTGTCCTCTTTGGCTGTTTAAGTTTTGCACTGAACCAAGGTTTGTCGTTGTTAAAGTCCTGGTGGGGGCACACATTTTCCTCACAGAAACTGATGTAGGATGTCATTGTGTCACTGAGCTCATCCAGATTGTAGCTGCAGCCTCATGCCATTATTTTAGAATTTGTGTGTGTGTGTGTGTGTGTGTGTGTGTGTGTGTGTGTGTGTGTGTGTGTGTGTGTGTGTGTGTGTGTGTTTTTTTAGTAATCTACCATTTGCTATTAACAAATACTTAAGTTTACATCTCAGATGCTAGATGGTACTGTGAGGTTATTTTGTTATTTCAATAGCCTACACAATAACGCAAGAGTTTTATTTCGATTTTTGAATTTTAAATTTGTATTTTCTTTTATTTGTCATTTTATCTTTTATAGTAAATTCATCCTTAAAATCCATCCATGAATCCCTGGCACTGGAGCGTGAGCGTGTCAGACAGGCTTGGGCTGGACCTGATCTTCGGCAGTCAACCTCAGATCAGTTGGCCACATTGTGCACGACCCTCTCAGAGGTAAATTTAGTTTTTTACCTCCCTGTTTAAGATTGTGCTAGTTCTGACTACACTATAAGCTGGTGCTGCTACTACTAGCATTAAATGTAAACATAGTTTGTGTTACTGCAAACTGAGGGATAAGCTGAATATTTTGTTATAATTGAAAGAATGCTAGCCCTTAAGGATAAACACACAAATTTTGTACAAATGTTTGGCACAATGTGTGTGGTTTTTTTTTTTTTTTTTCCCATTTTGATATTCTGTGAATTAAAGATGACCTATTATGCCCCTTCTTACAAGATGTAATTTAAAGTCGCTTTTCCACTGAAATTACCAGGAACAATTTGTCTCAGGAACTTTTTTTCTTCAGACCTGTTGCTGTCTGCGTTTCCATAGTGGTCTGAAGTACCATGAAGATTAGGCAAATAGTAGTAGTCAGCTGCAAATATGACTTGACCCCAAAAAAATTCTAACAAAAGGTTTCTCAGTGGTTTACAGTAGTATCAGATGTACTTAAAAACATACTAAAAGTTTACCAAAGTTTGACTCCACAAAAGGCCCTGTTTTCAAAATGGCTGCCATCAGGTCCTTAAAATGACCATTACTCCTTTGTATTCCTCCAAGACCAGGAATACTGGTGCCTGATACATGTTTTGTCCATGTTATATTTTAATTAGCATATTTGCATGATAGATACAGGTGCATCTCAATAAATTAAAATGTTGTGGAAAAGTTCATTTATTTCAGTAATTAAACTCAAATTGTGAAACTTGTGTATTAAATTCAATGCACACAGACTGAAGCAGTTTAAGTCTTTGGTTCTTTTAATTGTGATGAATTGGCTCACATTTAACAAAAACCCACCAATCTTAACAAATTGGCATGTCACCATATTCTAATCAGCTAATCAACTCAAATCACCTGCAAAGGTTTCCTGAGCCGTCAAAATGGTCTCTCAGTTTGGTTCACTTGGCTACACAATCATAGGGAAGACTGCTGATCTGACAGTTGTCCAGAAGATACCCTTCACAAGGAGGGTAAGCCACAAATATTCATTGCCAAAGAAGCTGGCTGATCACAGAGTGCTGTATCCAAGCATGTTACGATGCAACGAGTACATCAGGTGTTATGGGAAGTGTTTTCAGTTCCGGTTGACCTAATTATTGCAGCCTAACAATCCTTTAATGGATTTGAATTATAGGAATGTGTTAATGTTTTTATGTGTAAGCCAACAATTCACTAAAAAGGATTTTTTTTTTATTTTTTAGTCTTATCAAGTATTGAGAACTGGTGGGTTTTTGTTAAATGTGAGCCAAATCATCACAATTATACACAATACTTCAGTCTGTGTGCAATGAATTTATTTAATACACGAATTTCACAATTTAAGTTGAATTACTGAAATAAATGGTCTTTTCCATGACATTCTAATTTATTGAGATGCACCTGTAAGTGATTACAAGTACAATTATATATTAAAGTAATTTGAAATGAGTGACCATTTTAGAGGGTTCACACACAGGCATCTGTTTGGGCTAATTTAGAGTTGTTTATGATCAGAGTTATATAAGTCCATTTTAAGGAAATTTTGGGTGCAATAACTTTTTACATTGAATGTCAAGTCTGTTTTAGCAAAGAAAAAAGCTGTATGTGTCCAAAAACAGTAGGAGTTACATGACATAGGCTAAATCGTTTACATCTCTGGTTCACCCCAAACAAAGATAAAACCTCATAGTATTTCATAAGTATGTAATCATGTCAATGCAATTTAGACAAGTCCAATGGATTTATAGACCCAGAAAACATCGGGTTAGCCAACAAGATTACTTGGCTAGGTCAAATAATGGAGTTAGGATATTTCAAGGGTTTTCTGCCCATCTTGGACGCCATCTTGAAAATGACACATTTCTAGTGGTCAAACCTTGGTAAACTTTTTGTATGTTATTAAGGACACCTAATACTACAAAAACAGCTGAGAAACCTTTTGTTAGAATTTTTTAGAGTTTGTTAGGTTTTTTTTTCATATGCAGCCGCCCATATGGAGTTTGGATTTCAATTTCGACTCTCGGTAACGCAAGTCTGGTAACTTGGCAAATGGAAATGAGTACTTAATGTCAGTCAGCTTGCCGTGGCTACTGCAATTTTTCTCACTGTATTTACAATAAGATGAAATATGATATCAAACACCACTGCCTCTTTTCAATTACATTTAAACTAAATAATAGCCGCAGAAATGTAGTTCAGGGAATGTACATGCATTACAATGAAACAAAATATTATAACAAACAGTATTGCTTTTCGGTTTCATTTAAACGGTACATGATCCACATTTTTGTGGCTGTAACCGTGTACACACATTGCAATAAAACAAAATGATATCAAACAGCACTGCCTCCTTTTATTGTCATTTAAACGTTTAATAACCGTGGAAATGTAGTTCAGGGAACATATTAATGGAAAGATATTAAAGCCAGCTAAAACGATATGATCTTGAATAAATAATATATTCATGACACTAAAGATTACTTGTTCGATTTGGCTAAAACTAATTTTCTCAAGTTTAACCACTACAGAAACATCAGAGCCAGCGGTAAATGTCAGAAGGGCTAGCCCATAAACATGGAAAAAGTCCGATTTTCATGATATGTTACTGTCTGTCATGCATGCTGTCTTGCCTTTTATGCTGATTGTGTTGGTCACTGATTTTTCATTTTATTTTTTTTATTTTGTTTTTAGCTTGAAATGCAGTCACGTTTAACCAGAGTTCACTCTGTGTCACTGTCATCTGATTCTTCAGATGAGTCCTACTGTACTGTGCGTCAGGATCAGGTGTGTGCTTCTCCATGTCTAACGTTTTAAAGTAAATGGTTTTTGTTTGTATATTTAAAATAAATCTGTTATTGTCATTAAGCAGCCCTCCCCCTCTCAGGAGCATAAGCTATATCGTACACCCTCAGTAACAGACTCTACAGCAGAGTATTTTGATGCCAGTGAGGTGGTTTGTGAGAATTTGTTTGAAAATGAAACATCTGATGAATCTGGACTGAGTGATGTCACCACAAGCAACTCTGAACCAGAGGAAGGCCTCAGTATGTATACAGGTTTTTTTCAGTTGATAGTGTATCTCCCATCTAGTAAATTGCAATAGGCTAAGCTTTGTGCTTTGTTACTTTTAATACTTTTAAATTCTGTCCATTTCATTATCAAATTGAAGCAATAAATACAGTTCCGGTGTAATCTACTATGTTTCCATTACTAATTTGCGCAAAACTTTGGCGCTATTTTATAAATGTTGATTTAAAAGTATTGCGAAATGGCGGCGTTTCCATTAACCGATGTTATGCAATTGAAGTGTATATATATATTTTTTTTTTTCCTCTCGTCATGGCAATGGATTTTTGTGGGATTTTGGCTATATTTAATCAAATATGACCTTTAGATGTGAGAAAAACACCATTGTTGTTTTCGAAAATACTTTAGGTTAAGTTTTTTTCCTCAATGTACACACAGCACCCCATATTGACAGAAAAACACAGAATTGTTGACATTTTTTGCAGATTTATTAAAGAAAAACTTTAATATTACATGGTCCTAAGTATTCAGACCCTTTGCTCAGTATTTAGTAGAAGCACCCTTTTGATCTAATACAGCCATGAGTCTTTTTGGGAAAGATGCAACAAGTTTTTCACACCTGGATTTGGGGATCCTTTGCCATTCCTCCTTGCAGATCCTCTCCAGTTCTGTCAGGTTGGATGGTAAATGTTGGTGGTCTCTCCAGAGATGCTCAATTGGGTTTAAGTCAGGGCTCTGGCTGGGCCATTCAAGAACAGTCACTGAGTTGTTGTGAAACCACTCCTTCGTTCTTTTAGCTGTGTGCTTAGGGTCATTGTCTTGTTGGAAGGTAAACCTTCAGCCCAGTCTGAGGTCCTGCGCGCTCTGGAGAAGGTTTTCGTCCAGGATATCCCTGTACTTGGCCGCATTCATCTTTCCCTCGATTGCAACCAGTCGTCCTGTCCTTGCAGCTGAATAACACCCCCAGAGCATGATGCTGCCACCACCATGCTTCACTGTTGGGACTGTATTGGACAGGTGATGAGCAGTGCCTGGTTTTCTCCACACATACCGCTTAGAATTAAGGCCAAAAAGTTCTATCTTGGTCTCATCAGACCAGAGAATCCTATTTCTCACCATCTTGGAGTCCTTCAGGTGTTTTTTTTTTTTTTTTAGCAAACTCCATGCGGGCTTTCATGTGTCTTACACTGAGGAGAGGCTTCTGTTGGGCCACTCTGCCATAAAGCCCCGACTGGTGGAGGTCTGCAGTGATGGTTGACTTTCTACTTTCTCCCATCTCCCGACTGCATCTCTGGAGCTCAGCCACAGTGATCTTTGGGTTCTTCTTTACCTCTCTCACCTTTACCTCTTCTCCCCCAATAGAACTGTTCTGGTCTTCCCAAACATCTTCTATTTAAGGATTATGGACCCCACTGTGCTCTTACGAACCTTAAGTGCAGTAGAATTTTTTTTTTTTTGTAACCTTGGCCAGATCTGTGCCTTGCCACAATTCTGTCTCTGTCTCAGGCAGTTCCTTTGACCTCATGATTCTCATTTTCTCTGACATGCACTGTGAGTTGTACGGTCTTATATAGACAGGTGTGTGGCTTTCCTAATCAAGTCCAATTAGTATAATCAAACACAGCTGGACTCCAATGAAGTTGTAGAACCATCTCAAGGATGACCAGAAGAAATGGACAGCACCTGGGTTAAATATGAGTGTCAAAGCAAAGGGTCTGTATTTTTAGGACCATGTGATATTTCAGTTTTTCTTTTTTAATCTTCAAAAATGTCAACAATTCTGTATTTTTCTGTCAATATGGGGTGCTGTGTGTACATTGAGGGGGAAAAAATGAACTTAAATGATTTCAGCAAATGGCTGCAATATAACAGAGTGAAACATTTAAGGGGGTCTGAATACTTTCCGTACCCACTGTATGTGGGAGTTTTTGCACAATTGACGTGTTTCCATTAGGTGTATTTTCAATTCGCAACTTAAATGGTAATAGGAATGCAGCTGACTATCTCGTGCTCTGCTGCCACACTGGAGCCAACTAGACAATGGTCGGAATTAAAGTTACAAGATTGCCCTCAGTGTATTCTGCTGCGTTTCCATTACAGATTTGCCCAGATTGGTGCTCCAACGTTCCATCCACGAAACATTTTGCATTGAGCTAAGTTTGCCAGGAATGCTAAGGGGTCAAAAATGTAGATTGAAAAGTGTTGCAAAAGGATGATGTTTCCATTAACCGATGTTATGCGACTGAAACACACTTTTTTTTTTTTTTTTTTCCTCTCACGACAAGTAACAGATTTTTGTGGGATTTTGGCTACATTTAATTGAATATGACCTGTAAATATATATAAAAAAAAAAGTTTCCATTGCTGCTTTGTAAAATATTCCTTTTTTGAATTGCCTGAAAAGCCACCTCATGCGAGCATAACTTTTTGGCAATATATGGGAGTTTAAAAAAAAAATCCATTTATGTTTTATTCACATAACATAGGTTAATGGAAACTTTTTAATCAACATTTATGAAACATTGCCAAAGTTTTGCACAAATCTTTAATGGAAATGTGCCTATAGCTACTTGCAGATTTATTTGTTTTGCAGTGATGGAAAAATCAGCTAAAGTTTAGGACGGCCCTTTTTTCTTCACAAAAAAAAATCAAAGTAGCTATAGGTGCGTTTCCATTACGGATTTGCACAAAACTTTGGCCAAATTTTATAAATGTCGATTTAAATTTTATTGCTAAATGACGGCATTTCCATTAACCGATGTTTTGAGAATAAAATGTAAATGTATTTTTCGAATTGCCTGAAAAACCACCTCATGCCAGTGCAAATATATGCAAATTAGCGAATACGCAAATATATGGGAGTTTTTGCGCAATTGACGCGTTTCAATTAGGCATATTTTCAATCCGTAATTTCAATTTGTGCAATTTAAAGGGTAATGGAAACACCGCTAAAGTGAAGGACAGATTTTTTAATTCGCAATTTCAATTAGCAATTTTCGGTTAATACGATATACATACATGCATGCACACTGCCTACCCTACCTTTTAAGTGATCTATTGTAGGCGTTTTTAGTTTTGTGCATATTCATCCATTTATTGGCATATGTTGTTTCATATTCATATTTTTCAGAAGCTGCAAATATGAAGTACAGAGCCAGTGTTTCCAGCACAAATGATTTACCTTCTAATGCTCTGGTCACTGGGAGACGCACAGTGCTTCCTGCACACAGCTCTGATAACAGCCATATCGGAATCCTCACCATCCTGTACAACAACATTGGGAAGGATTTGTCACGGGTCTCCATGCCAGTGGCACTCAATGAACCGCTTAGTTTATTACAGCGTGTCAGTGAAGAGCTGGAATATTCTGAACTCCTGGATATTGCCAACCACACAGATGACCCTTTCGAAAGAATGGTAAGACCCCAGGGCCTCATGCATAAAACTAAAACTTTAGATAAATTTTATTCCATAACTGTGTATGTACCAACAAAAGGCAGATTTTGCGTTATTACCACTTTCAGGAATATAAAACCCCTTTGGCATCTATAAAATGTCTGTCTGTGTGAAAAATCAAAGTTTTCTATTAACCTGGTCATCCAATCAGTCTTTAATTTAATATTTATTCAATATTCATGCTTTAATGCACAAGTTAATCTTGGTTAACAAAAATCTAAATCTTAAAATCTCTTAGTGTCTCCCAGAAATAAGGTGACAAACTTTAGATAGTCTTTAAATGTGGGGTATGCTTTAATACTTAAAGCACACACAGTTAATATATTACTATTTATTCATGTACTTCCATCATTTTTTCACTTTCATTATTACACACCACTCATTCCAGTGCCTTTATGTACAGCTCATACGGTCATCCACTCTAGTGCAACATTGTATCGCCCTAATTTACTGAAATCAGTCAAGGACCTCTTGACCGCAAAAACTGATCATTGCATGCAATTATCTCTTCTGGAATCAAAAACTTTGATTTTTTTTTTTTTTGTTGCATGTCATTAGTTTACGGTTCAGTTTTCGCAATTAACGAACTACTAACTACAACTAATTTGCAGTTTGGTAGTAGTTGGTAACGTCTGCTCTAACTTCAAAACAAGAGGCTCAGCTCACCATGTATTTTCTATAATGGCATATATAATGTGACCATATGACATTTTGCGGTATTTGGCTGATCATTGGTTTGAATGGATCGCCAATGTAATAAATTTTTCTAATACAAAAAATAAGTAAGCCTAATCAGTGTTCTTGTGTGAAGAATTATTGAAGGTAGTAGTGTAGCAGGTATTCAGCAGCAATGTTATCTTGATGGTCTTAAAAATATCTTACCCTTGTAAGAGTCCTAGCTTCCTAGTACTTTTCCTGTGCTGTATGGAAGCTAATACAGTCCTAATTACTAACTTGGATGAGTTGATGTGTGTTCCTCCTCCCAGTTAAAATGTAATGTTTTGTTGATTTTCACTTTTAATTTAGGGCTTTTAACTTTTTTAACATTTTAGATTGTAATGTTCTAATAATAACCATGAAAAGGTACACCTGTCATGAAACCTGAGAGAAAGCTTTTATGGTTAGGAACTGCTGATTGTTGTGACGATGGTACTGATTGTGATGATAGTGGTTAATAAAGTTGAATAATGCTGTGTGACACCAGTCAGTAATATCATTGTGTTCCTGTAGGTCCATTGTTAGAACTTAAATTGTCTTTATGGAAACAAATCATTTGACAAGTCAGACTAACTAAAATAAGCCTTTACGATATTAAGATAATTCAGATAATGTGGAAATATGCTGTTAAATTATCGATGTTTGTTAGTGTAGTGACCATATGACATTCAGGGGGACAAACTAAATATTTAAAACCAGCGTGACGTGGTTTCATTTATGAAGATGACCTTAAAATAGCACATTTGACTGTACTGCAAAAAGTGCTTGTCTGTCTTAGTATTTTTGTCTTGCTTATAGTCAAAGTATCTAAAATTCTTAAATTAAGATGCGTTTACTAGATAGATAAACTTGCATACGATATTTAGTCTTGGTTCAAGGGGGGGAAAAATGCATTAAGTGCAGTTTGCTTAAAATAATAAATAAATAATGATTTAAGAATATTTTACTTACCCTACTGGCAGATAATTTTACTTGTTTCCAGAAGGGGAAAAAACTAAATTAAGTGCTTTTTGCTTAAAACAAGACTAAATGTCATATGTCCTTCTGCATATCTAGTTAATGTATCTTAATTTAGGAATTTGTTGGCATTTTGACTAAAAATAAGACAAAAATACTTAGTAGGATTAGCTTTTTTTGCAGTGTGCATTAGTCTGAAATATTATTTATAATTTTCCCTTTTTTCCCTTCTGTCTTTCAGGTTTATGTCGCTGCCTTCTCTATTTCAGGCTATGCCTGGGCCAGCTGGCGTAATCGTTACAAACCCTTCAACCCTGTTCTAGGGGAAACGTTTGAGAATGTGCGGGAGGACCGTGGTTTCCGTTATATTGCAGAGCAGGTATGAGCACTTATTTACAGGATGTACAATATGAAGGACTTCTGCATTTTAACCTGTCTGTCTGTTGTCCATCTATCCTCTTTCTAGGTCAGTCATCACCCACCTCTGTCTGCCTGCCATGCAGAGTCTGATAACTTCAGCTTTTGGCAAGGTAACAGTTTAAATTGGTGTATTCTTCATATGGATGTAACATTTAATATTTATTTCAAAACAATGAATACCTAATAAGCAGTTGTAATAAAACACCTTTTGATGCTACACTCTACAAAAGGATGTGTTAATTAACACATTTTTTGTTATTGCCATTTTAACACATTTTGTGTCATTTTAAGTTGATCATGTGTAAAGAGAGCGAGAAACAACACAATGTGTTTAACACAAAATGTGTTAAATATCATCCAATCACATTGCTGCCTATGTCACTGCATAAGATGTTTTCATTGGTGGATGATGTGGATGCACTCCACAGAAAAAGAAAGAGGTTTAGACGTTGATTTCATTTCTTAAAACATCACCATCACTGTGGTCAGTGTTTGCTTTTGTTGGGTCTCGACCCTCAAATCTGCAATTGTTTTTTCTATTGCTGCTATAGTTCTGTTCACAGGACACATTGTAGTTGCTAAGAAGTTGATTGGTGCTCCCAGAATGCACTGCAGCATGAAGCTTTTTTTTTTTGTCACCATTGTTGAGATTCATATGCTGATTATTGATGAATGTTTGCATCAACATCACAGATTGTCAAAGTCTGGAGTGCAAAGTGTTTTTAAATAAGTCATTATTTAGTTAATATATAACTTTCATCAACACCAGTATCGTTGTTCATGTTAACATAAAACAATCACAGATACGCTATCATGAACTACCAGTTTAAACCACCTGATCATGTGTTCTCCTGGACTTTTCTGTTTGCAAAAATGTTTGCAAACATAGTTTAAAGCATCCAGAGACAAAACTAATGTTAAAGTAAAGGATCAAGAGCACAACTAAAGCAAACACTGATCACATTAACAGTAAGGGGTAAAAGGTAAAAATCAACATCTAAACCTCTGTTCTAAATAACTTTTTAGACAAACTGGTCAGTAATGTGTGAAGCTCGTGATGCTGTTTGTGGATTTTCTGTTTCTCTTTCTTTCAGCTTGTTAACATTATCAGTTCAACTCTGCTTCAGTGTTCATTTAACACTCTGTATTGTGGGACCAAATACACTGAGCAGTGTTAATAGATTATTTTTTTGTATTGCATTCATTTTAACTGGTTAAGAAAAGCACATCTATGCAGATTGTGTGATTTAAACATTTTAACACACTGCCTTGTTAAGAAGAATAACACACTGGTGTGTTAAAATTGAATTAACACATGTAGTCCTTAACTAGACACACAGATGTGTTAAATATAACACAGGTTGTGTTGTTTTAACATATTTAACACATTAATGTGTCATAAATTGGGATATTTTCAAAATATCAACCTGTTAAGACGAAGATCACATTGGTTGAGTTAAAATGAACACAATGTGTTGTCCTTAATTTAACACACAAGTGTGTTAAGATATAACACGGGTTGTGTTGTTTTTAACATATGTGACCCTGGAGCACAAAACCAGTCTTAAGTCGCTGGGGTTTGTTTGTAGCAATAGCCAAAAATACATTGCATGGGTCAATTTTTGTTTTTTCTTTTATGCCAAAAATCATTGAGAAATTAAGTAAAGTTCATGTTCCATGAAGATTTTTTGTAAAATTCCTACTGTAAACATATCAAAATGTAATTTTAGATTTGTAATATGCATTAAGAACCTAATTTGGACAACTTTAAAGGTGATTTTCTCAGTCTTTTTGATTTTTTTGCATCCTCATATTTCTGATTTCAAATAGATGTATCTCAGTCAAATATTGTCCGAACCTAACAAACCATACATCAATAGAAAGCTTATTTATTGAGCTTTCATATGATGTATACATCTCAGTTTTGTCAAATTTAACCTTATGACTGGTTTTGTGGTCCAGGGTCACATATATGTTTTTAGAATGTAGGCAGTGTTTTCTATGACTTTAGGTTTGTTTTGTGTCTTTTGAACCTTTATAGGGGCATGCAGTCTCATGTTTGGTACAATGTCATTCTAACAAGAAATGTTTTTAGTAGTGGTGGGCCGTTATCGGCGTTAACGTGCTGCGTTAACGTGAAACTCTTATCGCGCGATAAAAAAAATATCGCCGTTAATCTATTCTCAAATTTGGGTTGGGAGCTGGGTCTAAACTAGCAAGCTATGATGACTTTCACCTTGATAGTTTAACGGGGATGTATACCGAAGACTATAGAATAGGGTCGCGCGTTTATGTCTCCTCCGCCAAAACACAGACGGGATCGCGTCGTCCTCCATTCATAAAAACCGAATCTACTATAGCGCGAAATGCCACGTAAATTCGTCGTTTTTTGGATTCATAAATCAAATGTTGGTCAGTCACTTAATTCAAATCGCGATATGGACTAGTGTATGTGAAAACTGAAATGCAAAAATGAAATTTAATATGAATCCGATATGTTCCGTTTGCCTAGCTGTATGTATGCATTGCGGAGATGAGCTTTTACTACACGCATACTGAAACACACGTGACGCTCCCGGTAATTTTTGGCATTTTCATCTCACATGAACAGATAAACTCAATCTCCCAAACTGCTGTGAGTGTCACTTTTACCGTTTCATTTGAGAAAACTAGCATCATATCATACTGTATGACACAGAAACTTCACGGCAACCTGTCAAAATAAAAGTATGGTGTAACATGTAATGGGTTGGGTAGGTGTTGGCGTTAAAAAAACACAATCTAATAGGTAGAAAAAATTATTTCATTGTTAGTTAGTTAGTAAACACAAGTACATCTAATTGAACAATTTATTTTCATCAACAAATTATCATAGAACAGCTTTATGAGCTTTATGATCCATTCTGACTTTAAGTCATTATTTGGGTAGCACACATATTCTGAATGCCTTCAGCAGAATTCAAATTAGCCATTTTAATCTAGATTAATTCCAAGATTTAATCTAGATTAATCTAGATTAAAAAAATTAATCTATGCCCACCCCTAGTTTTTAGACACTGCAGATGAGCAAATCCTTACTTTAAAATAAAGATACTTACAAATGAAATTACAGATCAAATAGTTTTGTTTTTTCAATATAAATATATGCATTTATTTTATTTTGTTTGTTCATTCATTCAGTCATTCTATATTTTTAGACCAGAGATGGAAATATAAGTTCTGGGGGAAGTCAGTGGAAATAGTTTCATCCGGAATGGTTAATGTCACTCTGCCAAAGTAAGTATGGGCTGAGCTCTACACAGCTGTGCGTGAAATAATTTTATTTTCATTTAAAATGGTTATTGAGAGATGTTAAGTTTCTTTGGATTTTTATTTTCATTTTAGTTTTGAATTTTATGTACAGATGTGGCCATTGAGAATGCACATCAAAAGGAAAGGATCACGCACGGTCAAACAGTAGCATACAGGGTCACTAGGAATCTTTTATTATTTTATGTTTTATTATTAGTTGTATCATATTATCTGCTATACATTCTGGATCAAGTTAAATATGGGGTAGTGTGGTAAGAATAACAACAAGAAAAAAAACCTGCACATTTTTATCTGGTCTTATGCACAATTTATGACCAAACAATGACACCATAAGAAAATTGGAAAAATACAGACAATGTATTTGTTGTGCCAGAGACTTGTGCACAAATCAGAATAAATGAGCACAACAGCACTCACAAAATGTTAAAGGTGCATAATGTGGTAGTAAAAAAAAATATATATGATTTAGGTTTGTAACATTGCATGACCAAGATGTGACATAGATTTTAGTTTGTATATATTCTGTCAATTATAGTTCTTAGAAAAAAAATCTAAATCTAAGCAAAAATTGGTATCGGCAGGTCACACACAAAATTGAGATGTGAAACACTAATATTTTTCCATCAATCTTTTCTTCTCTATATAAAAAAAACTGAAGACAGTGGTCATGCAAAACTGAAGAACCCTTAATCTAAAAGCAATGTGTAAAGCATTGAATGTACATTTAATTACATTTATTATAGTTTAATTTAAAGAAGTCATGAACTGAGAAATCAAATTTCCCTTGATGTTTTGACATGCAAAACATCCTGTAAATTTTATAGTTCAAAACGTCCTTGTTAGTCCAAAAACTCGTTTCAGATTATTTTCAGATTAGGACATAATAATGCGACAAAAGTCTGCTTCTGTAGAATCAGATTAATGTCTCAATCATTTCTACATCTTTGGCCCTGCCCGCTGGAGCTTTAGTGAGATGAGAAGCAGAGAAGAGCATTACGGGATAAGAGCAAAAAAACAACAACAACATCTTCTAAAGGATACCAATCCTAGGAAAGCGTTTATTTATTTTCAACCATGTAGATGTCTCAGTAGTGGATTATTTATTTGTTTGGTACATTTTCACTGCTGCTTCCATTGAAGTTTCACAGCAGAGACAGAGCGTTCAAATCAGAGGGCTTAAATCAAGGTATTTAATTTTTTACTAAATAAAATGTTCCGTTATTTCTGAATTATGACAATTTTAATGTAAAATCATACTAATATTATAAGTGCACCTCAGGAGTCAAACAATAAAAAAAATGCAGTTCATGACTCCTTTAAAATAAAGAGTGCAAATATTCCATTTTACTGGCAAAGACTGTTTACACTAATTGAACAAACACATTTATTTAAATAACAAATCTAAATAATATAAAATAAAAACACAGGTCTGAATTTTTTGCATGTGCTGATGTGATGCTGTAAAATGTTAAATGTTTTCATCTTCATCAAGAAGTCTTTTTCGCATAAACATTGACCAATAAATGTCTTGTCATACTGTAATATCACTTCCTCCTTGCAAACAAAATAACTCTTATTTCTACATTAATATATAGAGGGGTCTTATACTGAAGTGAATAATGTTTTTGTTAAAGGTTTTGATCCGATAAACAAAGGTAGCAAATAGAGAACAAAAATAATTGTAACAAAAAAAATGAAACTGCTACTTTATTATAGCAACAATAAGATTAAGAATACACAAAACGGGTTTAAAAAGTCAAATGTTTTAAATGGAGAATACATAAATGGCAGGAGACTATCAAATTTAAGTAAATTTAATCATTTTAAACTACAGTTTTAAAATGTTAAGCATCTGCTGTCTAAGACTACAGTATGTGTTTAATAGGCCAAAGTGTGAAGCCAGCTACTGGAGTAAGTATATATTGGGAGGAAATTAACAAACAAAACCACTGGAAATACATCTCAGCTGACACGTTAACTGAAATATTAATAGTATTTTTGTCTGTCTAGATCAGGGGTGCGCAACCCTGTTCCTGGAGATCTACCTACCTGCAGACTTGTTTTTCCAGCCTTGATCCAACACAGCTGTCTGTAATGCTGCCTTCATGTGATATGGGAAAGATGATGCTTTCCACTTGTGAAGTGGAAATTACCAGTGTGTCGTGTTCAGGTGCTTTTGTTGTCGTAGTGAAGAGAAACATGGCGGACTCGGAATTTGTCCTCACATGCTATTTGGGTAAAAGTTTTAAAACTGTTATAAACTCCCTAATGCATCTGCTACAGGAAGAAGAGGATGCATCAAAACGCAAACGATAAAATGATAGGCTGTATCTTATTGATCATGAATAGTATAGTTTTTTTAAAGACAATACTAACTAATGGTTCTGTTTTAGCTAGCCTATATAAGTTTTTATATAAGCCTATATAAGTATATATATTTTATATAGCCTATATAAGTTTTTTAACTTTTAACATCATGCAATGTTTACCATTCAGTATAGTTTCGTAGCTGTCCGCCATGTTGAAAGGTCAAAGTTTATCCCATCTCGGCAACTCGGGTATCATAAAAAATTTCGAGCTTTCCAGTGGAAATTACAACGTGAGTGGGTGTTCATGTGCAATTTCGATGTCGGATTTTGGTATTTACCATAATTACGATAGCACATGAAGGCAGCATAATTACCGAGTGCTACTCAAGAGAGTAATCAGCTGGTTCAGGTGTGTTTGATCATGGTTGGAGCTGAACTTTGTAGGATGGTAGATCTCCAGGAAAAGGGTTGGTCTAGATTATGAAATTCTTGCTGACAAAGCACTGTTTTTATTTTTGTGTACTTAAACCGTTCTTAGACGTTTATTAACGAAATCCCTGCTCATCAACCCAGTGAATAAACAGGACTCATAAATGTAAGCTTTACAAGAGTATATTACATAGAATTAAATAAGGGCATGTTGGAAACAGAATGGCTTAATTTATTGTCTCATTAAACTCATGTGAAGTTAGATCTTTGGGGCTTGTCTATGGATTGCATGACTCTTCTTGAGTTTGTCTCTCTCTCTCAGTGCCATGCTTAAAATACATGTCAGTCATTTCTCATCTCAATCATTTGTGTCCCTGCTGGCAAAAAAATAGCTAAAACCAGCCTTTCAGCTGTTTTTTTTTCAGCAGGGGTATTATTGGATTATATAAAGTAGATCAATTATTTAGAGAAAATCAGGTTGTTTTACCTATAAACGCCATTGACTCATCTCACCTCAAGATGCAGAGCTGTAACGGCGGTCTTGCTCACATTTCTCAAAACGGCATACCCTGCTGAAAAAAAAACTGCTAAAACCAGTCTAGGCTGATTGGCTGGTCTTAGCTGGTTAAAGTAGCTGGTCTCCCAGACTGGTCAGGCTAAGGAAAGTGGCCAAAACCCCTCTAAAACCAGCCTGCTGACCAGCTAAAACCAGCCTGTTTTTTCAGCAGGGTATATAAACTGATTATCAGTCGATTGCTACTCTAGACTTTTGCCATGCCTCTTTGGCATAAATAGTGTTCCATGCACCACTAGGTAGAGATTGTAAGGCACAACAAACTTTAAATTATAACCCTGCTGCAGGGCGCTTCATGATCACACGTTAGGAATTGTCTGCTGCTGTGTGAGGAAAATGCATTCTTAAAAGCCACATCTGTACCATCCAAGACGCAAAGAAATCTAAGGACCTAGTTATTTTTTTCTATAAATTCCATAAATGGAGCTAAATAGTCTGGTCAACATGTATCTGATGATTTATTGATTGATTGATTTATTTATTTTTTCCGATTTTTCCTCTTCAGGTATGGTGATCATTATGAGTGGAATAAAGCAGTCACTTGCATACACAATGTGTTCACTCAGCAGAGATGGCTGGAGCACTACGGCGACGTTGTCATTCGTAACCTCAACAATGATGAGTGCACCTGCAAGATCACATTTGTCAAAGTGAGTTTTTGTGTTTCTTTACTTGTGATGTTTTAATGCTGTATGATAATTGCTTTTTCAGACCACAAAAGGAGCTTGCACTTCATGTAATGGAAGTTAATAGTGACCAGCTTCAAGCGTTCACAAAAGGCGAAAGTATCAAAGAATGAATTGTATGCAGTTGATGTCAGAAGTGTTCTGAGGGATAACCAAATTGAATAATCAAATGTAAAAAAGTATTACATAATCTTCACCTTGTAAATTAAATATAGATTAATTCTTGTTTAAACTAGAAAGTAATTCAATAAACAGCAGTGAGCGATTTTCTGTATTTTATTGGATTATCATAAAGGACACTGACAAGTAAACTAGTCACGGTCATGTGGTTTTTTTTTTTTTTTTTCTGTTTACGTTCACTTAAGACATAACTTTTTTCTTTTTTTCTTTTTTTTTTTGAGGATACTTGCCAAGATGGGTTTCAACATTTTGTATGCATTTGTTGATTCAAGATTTTCAAAGGCTGTGAGTTGCGGTTCTCTGCGTGAATTATGGTGTCTTTTTGTGTTTGTATGCTTAAACTGGCGAAGTGTTTTTGTTGAGTTTAGTGTTTGCGTGCTGTCTGTGAAACGTGGCTTTCTGTGCCCTCACAGAGAGTGCTTTAAACTCTTTTAAATGTTTAAATTCTGAGCATCTTTTTAGGCTGGCCTTGGTTAGTCGTTTGAAATGGTCTCAAACTGTTTAAATTAAATTATTAAATCATGATTAAAATATCTTGATTTCCACAGGGCTCTAATAGTTTTATGAACACCCAGTAATTTGTAGAAGATCAGCCAAGATCAGGATGTTTGGTAAATACTTATAGGTTGGATTTTTTTTTTTTTTTTTGCTTAATATAAATTACATTTCTGGTTTGTATTTTACCAAACCTGTGTGTGACCTTTTGTTTGTGACACTTGAAAAAATACATATTTGGTGAAATAAAATGAACTATGTTGAATTCTGCCTTTAAACTGCATTCCAGTAAAAAATCCAGTCATATGACATAACCAAAGCTTTATTGGCATGTTAAGCATTGACAGTAGGCCAATTTATACCATAATTTCTTAATTTAAAATAAAATCTGCTGAAGAGTAATTAGCTGATGAAGTGTATTTACTTATTGTGGAGTTAACAAAAGTTATCATGTGCACTTGTGCTATTTGAAGCAGATGTCATTACAAAGTCAAATTTTCAAAGGAGCGGTTTATACGTTTTGTATGAGATGTTCGGCACGCCCGACGCACTTAAATCACTTTTCTGTGAATTAAGGTCTTGAATCTGAGCAGCAAGTCTTAAATTTGAATGATCATTGCATTAATTTTCGTGAGAGATTTTCTCATGCGCTTAATTTTAAAGTGAAGTAAAACCGTAATTTCTGTGCTGAATGGCTTAGGTTGCTCAATATTCATTGAAGAATACGTGGTAGATGGCGGCATGTTATCTGGCAGTCACTTGAAGAAGAACTTGAGAAACATGCACAGGTGAACCCATATTTAGATATGTAGTTTCATTGGAAGGGTATGACTGCAAACTACTGCTTGTGACTAATGAAAAACATTTAGGAGCGGCAGTGTGACTGTCCCGATCAGCATATTTGTGTGTGCGCTGAGGGGAGTTTTAAAAGTTTCTACGTGTGTTTGCAGCATCGAGTAACGTATCACGGACATATCTCACCAATCCTTTAATAAAGAAAGTGTAGAGGAAGTGTAAATAAGAGACTGGTTGTGCAGTATAGAGAGCTTCACTGATTATAATCGAACTTTGTGAGATTGCGATGAACTAAGATGAGTGACAGCTTTTAATGATTTATTAAGGGAGTTTGTGAAGAGATACTGAGTTAATACAACTGTTAAATAAACAAGTTTATTTTAAGTGACTTACATCGTCTCACTATAAAACTATTGCCTGGAATTTCTTTATATCATCGTCAAAAAAAATAGTTTGAAACAAATTACAACTGAGCCACTGCGCATCACTATCCAAAAACAAGTTGGTTTATGAATGAGCTTGCGTTTTTAAACTAATCTAGTGAAATGATTCTATTTCCCATTCATAAAGATGGTCACTTGCTTTTATTCCTGAATGAATTAGCCTTTCAAACTAGGGATGTTAACCGATGACCGTTTGACCGGTGGTTGACCGTATCAACGTTAACCGGTCAAAGTTGTCGGTAGTTGGTTAAAAAAAAAAGTGCCGGTGCGTCTTTTACGCATTCTGAAGGTGCCTGTTTTATCCATTGGTTTTATCATGTTGCTGTCTATTAGGCAACATTCCGCATAAGATGGGCTTAGATCTGGAAATACATTACATCTACATTTCAGTGGTAACCGATAAGATGATGATCATCATCTTTCTTTAATATGGTTAGCACTACCTCAACTAAAGCGGCGTCTCTTCGGAGCTGTCATTTTCTTAAATGAGCCGTGGCAATGTTTCAAATGAGCTTCTAACCTAGACAAACGCCTTTATTTTCAAAGCGATCACCTTGTACCCAAAGTTACCATTTGAAACTAAGGAGCCATTTGTCCTACGATTACATACAACAAGCTCTTCGGCGCCGCGTTTGCGGGACTCATGTTTCGCGCTGTAGGGTATTTTTAAAAAGTGACGCGAGTGGCAGTGTGTGTGTGTGTGTGCGGGAGGCAGAGCGGCAGAGAGAGGCCGCGATCACACCGAACGCGTTTTTGCAGATGGAGGCGCCTCTTTTGAATGGTTTTCTGTTGTCAGTGAGCGTTCTACGCGCTGCTTATGCGTCCCAGGCGCCTCACGTTTTTGCAGGAGCGCTCTGAGCGCGTGAAGTTGAAAAAAAAAAAATCAACTCTGAGCTGAAAAACGCCCAACGTCATTCGCGTTCTTTTCCATTGTCCAATCGAATGAATGGAGAGGTGGGCCTTCTGTTGTGGTGACGGAATTTTACGGTTGCTTAAAAAGTCCGGAGACTGCAAGAAATAGAGGAGAAACCTTTGGTGTCTGTCGTGGGTAACCCGGAGCTGTATTATTTAGGGTTTCTGTTAATATGACAGTTTACTTAACAGCATAAAACTAAGATTTTAGAGCGCTCGCGCTATAATCCTTTGATTTGACTGACAGGACAGCTGTTTTGGTCGTTGCTTATCAACATTAAAAAAACGCAGCACGCTCTTTTATTAAAAGTCACCAAAAAAGGGCAGTGCTGTGCGCCTCGCGTTTTTAGAACTAAAAGACGCGTTCGGTGTGATGATGCGACAGACTTGCGAAATTGCAGGCGCGGCTGGAAATGGCTGTTATTTCAAATAGCGTACCATATTTTAAACTAATCGGTTAACCGGTTTCAACCGGCTAATGAGGCTCGGTGGTCGGTCAAGAAATTTTTTAGTTTTCGCCATCCCTATTTCAAACTAATCAAATGAATGTTGTGATTCAGTAATAAAATCGGTGACTTGCTGCCACCCACTGGCAGATAATTTTTCTTCAAGTATCTTTTCAGTTATCTAAATCAGTTAATGCTTCTGTATTTAAAATGTTATATTTAAAACTATAATCTCAACATTATTTTATGAATTTGATTGCACACATACCACCTCTGAGCCTCATTAAACATGAAAATACACCTATAAGCTACTTTTGTTTTCTTCTGTCCCACCTCTGTAGTACAAATACATTTTGGTAATGCTGATTTCATTTGATTGGTAATTTATTATTGTTATTTTAAGCAGCAATTGTAAAAAGCTTATAAAAATGACATACTTTTTATAAATTTGCCAAACTTTCCATCCATTATCCATCCTCCAGGAACAATGTTGTTATAAAATAATATCCCTGTTAAATCAGCATAAATTTTTAACTTTTTCATAGGCTTTTTAAACGGTCATGACATGGAAAAAAGCACAATTTCAAAAAAGTAACATGTTAAAGTTCTTGATTTGTTTTTTGACATTCTCTCTAAAATGCACTATTTTGGTGCAGCTTCTCCTTTAATATTTCTCAGTAAACACCCACTGTTGTGAATGTCATTTAAGAACTGCTAGGCCTGTCCAAATTGCAGTCTTGACTACTTAAGAATGTGTGCACTTAACAGGAAGTGTGCAAAACTGTCCTAGCTCTTTAAAACAGCAAAGCATAGCGCCATTAACACGCACTAAATCCATTTAATCTCAAGCGGCTCTGGAATGGTATTTAGGGCTAAAAGTTTTTTATTTTATTTTTGGCAGGTTGCCATCAAAAAATAAAATTTAATAAACTTTTAATAAGATTAATATATTTACCAAGGGTGCCAATATTTGTGGAGGCCATTGTAAAACCAAGAATTGTGTGTACAATTAAGACCATATTGTTAGTTTTACACACAAAATATCAGATGTGTATATAACCCTAATGTAATTCTGATTTGTCCAGTCACGATACTGGGGTGACGATAACAGCAAGAATGAAGTGCAGGGCACCGTTCTTGACCGTACTGGCAAAGTGCTTCACCGTTTTGGGGGATCATGGCATGAAGGCATCTTCTGTGATACATTTCCCGAGCCACAATGCATTTGGAAGCCCAGTAAGTGTCCATGCACACAATAGTCTTAACAAGTTTAGTTTGATGGTGAATTGTCTGTTATAATTCGCAGATCCTCAACCAAATGATTACTTTGACTACTATGGCTTCTCCCAGTATGCCAGAGAGCTCAATGAACTGACGCCTGATATAAAGGAGAAATTGCCCCCGACAGACACTCGTTTCCGTCCAGACCAAAGGTATGTGGCCAGTTGTTGTCTTAAAACAAAGTTTTTTTTTTTCATTATTTCCATTCAAGAAGTGAAGCTTGTATAATGTATACATTCATTCCACACAGACTGATATAATTCAAGTGTTTATTAGGGCCCGAGCACTGCAGTGCGAGTTCTTTTGTATTGTAATTCTTCTTCTTCTCCTTCTCCTTCTCCTCCTCCTTCTCCTTCTCCTCCTCCTCCTCCTCCTCCTCCTCCTCCTCCTCCTCCTCCAAAATAAAGTCTTTTTGAGGGCCTAAACATGCTCGAAAACTCTCGAAACTTTGCACACGCATCAGACCTGGCGAAAATTTACATCTGATATGATTTTCAGAAGTGGGTGTGGCAAAATGGCTAGATGGCGCCACCTATAAAATTTAAACGGAGTGCGCCTCGAGCTACGTTTCACGTACGTACATGTGCGAAACTCTGTAAACACATGTAACACACCAATACCTACAAAAAAGTCTCCTGGTGCAACATCCGAAACACAACAGGAAGTGCGTTATATTGAATTTCCTGTACGATTTTTGTGCAGTTTTTGCCATTATTAGGCCTTGTGCTTTAACAAACTCCTCCTACAGTTTTTATCCGATTATCTTCAAATTTGCTGAGTGTCATCATAAGGACTTTGGGATGCTAAATTGCGAAGATCTAGAGTTTTCGTTGAGAGGCGTGTCCGTGGCGGCCTGACAAATTTCGACGTGTCGCCATGAAAAAGGAAGTTGCTGTAAGTCAGGCAAACAATGTCCGATCTGCCTCAAACTTCACGTTTGATAAGAGTCATGTCCTGAACACACGTTAGTGCCAATATTCAGTTATAGTCATAGCGTTAAACATGTCACTTCCTGTTGTCAGCAGGTGGCGCTGTTACGGACTCCTAGCAACATATTAAAAAGCGTTAGCAAGTTTTAAATAGGCTAGCAACATGTTAGAATCATGCTAAAACATGCTAGCAACACTTAGCTAAGAGCTAAAGCATGCTATTAATACAATGAAACAGGAAGTTACTCTAACTCAGGCATACAATGTCCAATCTGACCCAAACTTAATATTCAACATGCTACAAACATAGTAAAGCATGCTTGCAACATTTAGCTAATATGCTAAAGCATGCCAATAATACAATGAAACAGGAAGTTACTGTAACTTCAAGCATACAATGTCCAATCTGTCACAAACTTAAAAAGGTTTAAAAAGAGCCCTGGTCTGAATACATACCCATGCTCATATTCAGTTATAGTCATAGTGCATACTGCTAGCAACAAGAAGTGACATGTTTAATACTGTTCTGGATGCCTAGCAATGTTTTAAAGTATCAACAAGTGTTAAATAGGGTAGCAACATGCTAGAAACATGCTAAAACATGTTAGCAACACTTGCTAAAGCATGTTATTAATGCAATGAAACAGGAAGTTACTGTAACTCAGGCATGCAATGTCCAATCAGCCCCAAACTTCACATGTTTGATAACAGTCCTGACCTGAACACATCTAAAGGCCAATATTCCATTACAATCATAGCGCCACCAGCTGGCAACAGCAAATTACTTGTTTTACACTAACTTAAACATGCAATGTACAAAATGCACCAAACTTGACATGTTTGGCAAGAGTCTTGGCCTGAAGACATCTAAAAGCCAATATTCCGTAATAGCGCCACCTGTTGGCAGCAGGATATGTCATGTCTTACACTCAAGCATGCCATGTTCAATCTGCACCAAACGTCATATGTTTGATAAAATCGCTGGCCTGAAGACATCTGCATGCTAATATTCAGTTATACACATCGTCACCAACTGGCATCAAGAAGTCTGGCACATCTAAATGACTTCGACATATTCCTCCTAAATTTACTATGTTAAAAGCATAGTGCCCACCATTCGCCACAGATCAGCGGTGAGCCCGGGTGCAAGGGCCCGCCCATCGCTGCTTGCAGCTTTAATTTTTTTTTAATTTTGATGATAATAACTGACAACTAATAAAAACCCCAAATTCAGTATCTCAGAAAATTTGAATATTACTTAAGGCCAATACAAAGAAAGGATTTTTAGAAATCTTGGCCAACTGAAAAGTATGAACATGAAAAGTATGAGCATGTGCAGGACTCAGTACTTAGTTGGGGCTCCTTTTGCCTGAATTACTGCAGCAATGCGGCGATCAGTCTGTGGCACTGCTCAGGTGTTAGGAGAGCCCAGGTTGCTCTGATAGTGGCCTTCAGCTCTTCTGCATTGTTGGGTCTGGCATATCACATCTTCCTCTTCACAATACCCCATAGATTGTCTATGGGGTTAAGGTCAGGCGAGTTTGCTGGGCAATTAAGAACAGGGATACCATGGTTCTTAAACCAGGTACTTGTGCAGGTGCCAAGTCCTGTTGGAAAAAGAAATCTGCATCTCCATAAAGCAGCAGGAAGCATGAAGTGCTCTAAAACATCCTGGTATACAGCTGCATTTGACCTTGGACCTCAGAAAACACAGTGGACCAACAGCAGCAGTTGACATGGCACCCCAAACCATCACTGACTGTGGAAACTTTACACTGGACCTGCAACGTGGATTCTGTGCCTCTCCTCTCTTCCTCCAGACTCTGGGACCCTGATTTCCAAAGATTTACGTCTGTGCGTAGTGGTTCTTGAAGCAAAAAAAGTTGAAAACAGCTCAGTAGAATACTTTCACTTTTCTTTGATGAATTGAAAAATAAAACATCATTTATCTGATATAGAAATCTTTTGTAATTATTATAAATGTCTTTATCATCACTTTTGATCAATGTAAAGCATCCTTGCTAAATAAGTTTTTAATAGTATGGTATATAATGTTTCAAAAGCTTTTTATTTCAAGTAAATGCTAGTCGTTTGATCTTACTATTCATCAAAGAATCCTGAAAAAACAAATACTCTACTGCTTAAATATTGATAATAATAAAATGTTTCTTGAACAGCATATTAGAATGATTTCAGATACTGAAAAAAAAAAACCACACACACACACACACACACACACACACACATACAAATGTCAGGGTATATTAAAACTTCTCAAAATCCCTAGACCCCAGAAGGTTAAAGACTCAAAGTTTTTGTACAATAACATGCATATTTTGCGCTTCAATTGCAGGAAGAAACTTTTTTTAACTAAAACCACTCGATCTCTTATTTTTGTGGTTAACTATAGTTCTGTGAAAACGGGTTTACGAATGTCTCATTACAAGAGATTTGTGCAGTGGAAATGGGTAGAAAAGTTTGAGAATGGAACCTGCAATAGAGACCATGTTGGTGGTAAAGGGGGAAAAAGCAGTCACCTTAAAATTCTTTACACGAGGCAGGAAATACCTTAAATGAAATGCATTTATTATCTTAAGACTAAATGTTTCTTCAAATTCTGATTTTAAAAAAAAAGCCTTGTGCATATAGCATAGTTGTGCTTCAGGTGATCCTTGAAAGAGTCCCAGCTCTTGGTCCTTTCCAATGCTGTCCCCTCCTGTCTCTCCCACTTTTATACTTTCTTTACTGTCCTACATAAACAAAAACACCAAAAATAAAATTTCATAAAATACCAACCTTGATACTGTTGAATATCTTTAACTGAAAACGTTCAATGCAAAACAAATCTTGTACTTTACACAGTCCAATAACAGTGGAGTTGGAAACAAAGTGCACAACACTTCATTAAACACATTTTGAAGTTTACAATATTAACCAATTTTTCCCAGTCTTTCAGAGCCCCCAGTTACATTGTTTTAATCACAATCCCAATTAAACAGTGTATTTAGTGAAACAAAATCATATTGAGTACATTAGTATTAATTAAATAAACCTATAACAAAAGATCAATTAATCTCTACCAGAACTGACAGTGCAAAGTAGCAGATGAACAATTCCTAACCAAACTGCCAATGAGCTGGATCATTAATGACTCCACAAGGAGAAAGAATCAATGGTTTACTGAAATTTTCTTAAGCCGTTTTTTGTTTTATACCATTCCTTAAAACAACCTTAATTCATTTAAATTCTAAAGACATTTGCCATTATATTATATTCAGAAAAGAAAAATATAGTATGTTATCTTTAGGACTGTTATTATAGGATTAAAATGTAAACCTACAGTAATGCATGGCATTTATGTCGAAAGATCTCTAAAAGATAGACATTAACAAATACTAGCAACACACAACACTGTGTATATATATAGTCTCAGCCTCAGACGTCACGCCCACGGAACGTTGGCTAAACGTCTGATGCATATGGTTCACTTAACTGGAAACACTTCAGGAATGTCGAAGTCGTGATCTGATTAGTTGAATTTGATCGGATTTCCGGAACACGCGAGTGTCGCGTTTATTTTCGGTCCGCCGGGAAACAAATCGCAGACTGATTTACTCGCGTTTTGCTGAAAGCTGCTTATGCAGACGCTGTTGTTGTTAAACACATTTGCGACGTTCGCGAACAAATAACTGACTTACTGCTTGTTCTCCCTCTTCTTTGTTAACTTTCAATGCTGGTTATATCAATGTCTGACTTGTTGCATGCCAGTCTGTTGTTGTGGGGGCATTTCTACGCCCCGAAACGTGACGCTGAACGAAACGAACTGTGATTGGTTGTTTGACATGTCTGTCAAAAACGGCCTTATGGGCGGGCCTTGGCCAATCAAAGCTGCCATGAATACCAGACCTTCAGCCGTCAGTCTGAAGGTATGGCTATGCGAGACTAGTATATATACAACCAGATGAGCTAATATTGCTAGCGCGCTAAATTAGCATCTAACTTTTGCTGTTTGTAATAAAGCAGCACACACAAACACACACTGAAGTATTAAACTTCTGCAGGTTTCATGAAATTTACCTATTTGTAAACTCTTGTACTATTTTTGAAAGGTAATAATACATACAGTACTGGCTAAATCAGGTAAGACAATAAGTGTTTGCAGGATCACAGATCACGTCTGTTTTCTGTGTTCCGGGTTTTGTTCTCTGTTGAAATTTCACAAGTCAAATTTGCTCAAAATAAAAATTTTACAGGAAAATATAAAATAATTCAGGACCAACCGAATAATTTCGGTGAACAACAGCTCCCATAGTCTACGCAGCTCACAGCCTCACCAGAAAATGCTGTAACGGTCGAAATTTTGTAATTACAAAGGCGCGCGCAGTTTCACCTGTCAGTTTTCTGAATGACAGTCAGATTAACCAATCATGATCAAAGCAGTAAGGTAAAACGACCAATAGGAATTGTTTCAGCGTGGTAGCGAAATGTAATTAGTATTATTGTTGGTGATGATTATTATATTTTAGAATAAGATTCATGACATAATAATGTTCATAATAATTTAAAAGGCAAACATTTTCTTTGTATGCTGAAGACATGATCTTATAAAAATTATACTTTTTTTTCATTATTATTATTATTATTATTATTATTATTATTATTATTATTATTTAAACACTTGCGTTTGAAGGTATACAAAGGTGTATAGATAACAGTTTAGCATACAAATGTGTATATATAAGCGTTTAGCATTCAAAGTTATATCAAAGTTGTTTTACCGTTGAAACAACAACTGACCTAATTGGTCATGTGTTGACTGAATGCTAAACGGTTGAAGACCAATGTTGTTTCACTGCTGACCATATTTCAACCAAATTTCAACGTTGAAGGTCGGTCATGTGCCGACTGGGTATTAATGTGCTTGGACACAGAGCTCTGAACAGCCAGCCTCTTTTAATATATAACTACTCGTAAAGTTAATTCTAAAGCGTCATTGCCAGTAAATAATTTGTAAACGTCTAGTGTGTCAGCATTACCTTTCTCTAACAGTTGTACTAATCTGTACTGGAGGTTGATCAACTATTAGATACTTGTGATACTAAAGCCAAAAATGCTAATTCTTACCCTCTCCTCATCTCATCATCAGATGTATATGACTTAGTTTCTTCAGATGTGAAGTGTGATGCAAGCATATTGTGAAACTTTGCATGGGTAACAGTTATTTTATTTCTAGGCTTCTTGAAGAGGGTAAAGTGGAAGAAGCTGATAAACGCAAGGATGAAATAGAGGAGAAACAACGTGAACGACGTAAGACAATGACCAAGAGGAGTGAAGAGCATGTTCCACGTTTCTTTGTGTGAGTCCCATTATTTATTTTTTATTTTTTTTTTCCTGCCAGAAATTAATTAATTTCTTAAATGAAATGTGCCAGAGGACAACATATGTTACTGGAATATATTCTGCAGATAATATAAATCAAAAATCGCCATAAACTGAGTGAATGAACATAGATGATTTATGAACTAACGAAGTGGAATTGTAAATGCCTTATTTAAAAAAAATAAAATAAAAATACAAATTTCTCTTTCAACAGAAAAACTTTAGATCACGCTGGAAGAGAGGTGTGGGTGACAAATGGAACTTATTGGAAGATTCGAGAAAATCCAGGATTTGCCAACACTGAAAATCTGGATTTGTGGTGTTGATGGAATTGAAGTCCTGTGATTTGTGACATCCCAGTATTCTCTTAGCAAAATTCTTGAATTTTGGGCATGTTAGTATGTATATTGTTTTATATAACTGTTGTGAATTTTAGTTTAAGCCAAAGACTTCACAGGCAATGTAGGAATGGAGTTTTTAATCTAAATTGTGATATTCCTGAAGCCGTACATCCCTCCTTTTTAGTGATGACTTAAAAATAGGTTTGTGTTAAACAAAAATCCATTCTATATTTTGTGTTATGAATAGATGTCTTAATGTGTGTTTTTTTTTTATTCTTTGGTCTTTTTAATTAAAAGGTAAGGTCTAATGTGATTTAGTACAGAATGTTTCCCATTTCAATAGATCTGTATTTGTAAATAATGCATGTCTAAACTGTTTGCTGTAAGTTATGCTTTTTAACGAATGGATTTAATTATTTCTGATAAGAAAATCTTGCGTGATTTTACTGTAAAAAATATTTTGTGCTAGGTAATTTCTCAAATTACTTTTTGGATTTTCAACCAGATCTACTGGAAATATTTTGGTGAAAAGAGTAATAGGGTTATGTGCAATTTCTTGTGTGCATTTCCAATCAGATGAGACTTGAATAAATATTAAATTTGAACACGTTTGCACTTCTGCCATCTGAAGGGGAGCTCTGGAAGCATACACTGTAAAGAGAAGTGACTACATTGTAGGGAGAGAGAGAACAAGGCCTGAGACACTTCATGGTCGTGAAGCAGCTGCCCACTTGTTTAAGGTTACGCTCTTTCCTAATTCTATGGACTTTTTTGTTGCAGCAACTTTTTTTTTTTTTTTTTTAAATTGTACAATTGAAGATATTGATTAAAAGCTTATTGTAGTATAGCAATGACAAAGTACATGGACACCCCTGCAGTACATATTGCAGGCATTCTAAAAGGCATTCACAAATCATGTTTTTGCTTTGACAAATGCAAGACTTAGCAGTAGAATTTGGAGGAAAAAAACAAGGTGTCACAAGTTTTTTTTTTGTTTGTTTTTTTTCTTCACTTGAGTGCTGCATTTTTAAAATGCTGTCATGTTTGAGACACTCCAGAAGAGCTGAGAGCAAAGTGGAGTGGAAAAGCAAGCAAAATACTATTAACATAGCTTGAACAAAAACAAATCAATTTTCTCCTACATTTTTCACAAACAGCATATCAAGACAACTGCACTGTAATCTAAGTGGATATCTTAATGCTTAATGTGGCTTTAAGACAGCGATATTAAAAGATTAAACTGTGCATTGCATTCATATTCTGGGTTTGTTTTTGTTAAGAGTAAAGCTTGTCCAGATTATAAATGTTTCCTACATATAAATTTTGTCCCTAACCTTACCCATATCCCGTCTTCATAGAAGCAAAGGTGTTTTGCAGTGCCATATGACCACATTGAGTACATTGTACAGGTGCAGCTCCAAAAATTTGAATATCATGAATAAGTTCATAGATTCATTACATGTAAAGTAAAACATTCCAATAGTTTTGTTTTAATTTTGATTAGAGAGTACAGCTCATGAAAGTCAAAAATTCAGTATCTCAAAATATTAGAATATTTACATTTGAGTTTCATTAAATGACACTATAAATTCCAGATATTTTATGTTCTTTGACACCCCACTAATGGAGAAGGTTGCTGATTTGGCAATGGTCTAGGGGACAATCATTGACACCCTCCACACAGAGGGTAAGTCGCAAAGGGTCATTACTGAATGGGGTGGTTGTTTACAGAGTGCTGTATCAAAGCATGTTAAATACTAAGTTGACTGGAAGGAAGAAATTGGGTAGGCAAAGGTGCACAAGCAAGAGGGATGACCGGAGTTAGCCCATCAAGAGTCCTCACGTTTAGACGTCTTCAGGAAAAGCACTTCCAAGCCACTTCTGAAACAAAAAACAATGTCAGAAGCATCTTACCTGAGCTAAGGAGAAAATTAACTGGAATGTTGCTCAGTGGTCCAAAGTCCCCTTTTCAGATAAAAGTAAATTTTGCATTTCATATTGAAATAATGGTCCTAGAGTCTGGAGGAAGGCT
Source organism: Garra rufa (assembly GCF_049309525.1). Lineage (NCBI taxonomy): Eukaryota > Metazoa > Chordata > Actinopteri > Cypriniformes > Cyprinidae > Garra > Garra rufa. The sequence continues at coordinate 46,943,154 of NC_133367.1, read as the reverse complement.
GGAGAGGCAGAGAATCCAAGCTGCTTGAAGTCCATTGTAAAGTTTCTGAAGTCTGTAATGCTTTGGGGTGCCATGACATCTGCTTGTGCACTGTGTTTTATCAAGTGCAAAGTCAATGCAGCCATCTCAGGAAATTTTAGAGCACTTTATGCTTCCATCGGCTGACAAGCTTTATGGAAATGCTGATTTTCTTTTCCAGCAGGACTTTAGCACCTGCCCAGAGTGCAAAAACCACTTCCCAGTGGTTTGCTATTACTGTGCTTTATTGGCTAGCCAACATGCTTGACCTGAACCCCATTGAGAATCTATTGGATATTTTCAAGAGATAGATGAGAAACAGTCAATCCAACAATATACAGACAATCTAGAGGTTCAATAGTGCCTCAGCAGTGCCACAGGCTGATCACTTCCATGCCACACTTCACTAATGCTGTCATTTGTGCTAGGAGCAAGTAATTTGCTGTAATACAGTATGTGCTGCCGACCAAGTATTGGTGCATAAATAAACATACTTTAAACAATTTGAACTTTTCTGTTCTGCAAATTTTCTAATATTTTGAGATACAGGATTTTTGACTTTCATCCCAGGTAAAAAAAAAAAGTGCACTAAAATACACTTTAAGTATACTTAGAGCACTTTTAGTACATTACTGAAAAGTGTACTATTTTCGCACACTAATTTTGTACTTATTGTACTAAAAAATAGTATTAAGTATATGTTAAGATAAACTTAATACCATCTAAGTGTACTCAACTGTGCTATTTTGAGACACCATGAAATTGAACTAAAATTAACTTTTAACATACTATATCTGTATTTAAAATATATATATATATATATATTTAGTTTAGTAACTAGAAATACACTTGAACCCTACTTTTAAACATTTATAAATATATTTATGACTAATTTAAAGTATAACAATAATATATTAAAAGAATATACAAAGTGTGAAAAAAGTGTGCTAAAATACAATTTAAGTACACTTAGTGCACTTCCCTAATGTACTTAAAGTGCTCTATTTTCGGGCACTGATTTTGTACTTAATATACTAAAAGTTATTCTTAAGTACTTCTTAAGATAAACTTAAGATCATCTAAGTGTACTCAACTGTGCTATTTTGAGACACCATGAAGATGAACTAAAACGTGCTTTTAACATACTATCTCAGCATTTCAAAAAATGTATTTTGTTACCACTTATAATACAATTGAAACATATTTCATAAACCTTTAAATATACTAATTATACATAAAAAAATAAACTTACTGATTATTTAAAATACATGAATAATATATAACAAATGTATAAGGCATATTTATAATGTATTGCCCACATATTTTTATTAATAAAAAATATACTTATTAATTATTTAAAATACATGAATAATATATGACAAATGTATACAAAGCGTATTTATAATGTATTGCCCAAATATTTTTATTAATAAAAAATACACTTGTTGATTATTTAAAATACATGAATTATTGTTGATTATTTAAAATACATGCTATACTTTAAATTAGTCATAAATATATTTATAAATGTTTAAAAGTAGGGTTCAAGTGTATTTCTAGTTGTAACTAAATATATATTTTTAAATACAGATATAGTATGTTAAAAGCACATTTTAGTTCAATTTCATGGTGTCTCAAAATAGCACAGTTGAGTACACTTAGATGGTATTAATTTTATCTTAACATATACTTAATACTATTTTTTAGTACAATAAGTACAAAATTAGTGCGCAAAAATAGAGCACTTTTAGTACATTACTGAAAAGTGTACTAAGTATACTTAAATAAAGTGTATTTAAGTATAACCTGGGAGAATTACCACACTCAAAATCAGTTTAAGTGTTAGTGCTAATAATGCATTCATATTAGGTGTACTTTAGTACAACTTTTGAGAAAATGTACTTCTACTACAATACATTACTAATAGATTTTTAATAAAATCAATTTAATATAACTTAAAATTACCACACTCAAAATCAATGTAAGTGTTAATGCTTATAGTGCATTCATATTAAGTGTACTTAAGTACAACTTTTGAGAAAATCTACTTCTACTACAATACATTACTAATAGATTTTTAATAAAATCAATTTAATGTAAACTTAAAATTATTACATTAAACAATACATTATTAATAGATGTTTTATATATTAACTTATTTTAAACTTAGGATTAGTATGTAAACAGTCTACTAATAATCAACTAATGTTTAAAGCATTTAAAGCACACTTTTGAAAAACACACTAATAAAACTCTTTTGCATGTTTTTTCTGTAGTATACTTTATTTTAGTACACTAAAAATTTATTTAAGTATTACTGGTATTTAGTATACTTTTTTCAAGTGTACTTAAGTCCTACTGAAGTATAAACATACTTTTAATTAGCGTATTTATAGTGTATAAACATCACACTTTTTTAACACAAAAAAATAACAATGTACTAAAAATGTATTTGCGGGTATTTAAGTGTGTTTTCATTGCATTTAAGTATTTATTTTTTTCACCTGGGATGAGCTGTAAGCTCTAATCATCAAAATTAATAAAAAAAAAAAACTTTAGAAATATTTTACTTTACATGTAATGAATCTAAAATATATGAAAGTTTCAGTTTTTTTCAATAATTTACACATATAATTTTAATAACTTTTTCATGATATTCAAATTTTTGGAGCTGCAAAGTACATAATAGTTAAGGCCACCTAGTATAAAGTGTTTTTTTGCAGTACAGAAAGATAATACCTAATGTGTTAGAAGTTTGGGGCACAGCAAGTTATGTTAGAGCTTCTTTACACAGCAAGATTAGTTTAGAGCATGTATGAAAATAAATGCTGTGGTAAAGCTTCTACACAGATGAAAACAATGCAAGAATACATATGCTGTAATTTTTGTTGCAAGAGACATTTCTCTGCACAGTAAGATTAGTTTAGAGCAGGGGTTCTCAACCTTTTTTATGCCGGGGCCCACCTTCTTCTCGGGTCAATTTTGTAAGGCCCTCCTATGCCTGACATTTCCTCTAAAAGTGTTTATTTTTTTAAACTTTTTTATTAACCAAAACATTTGTTTTGCCTTTTTATTCTTCTACTGCATGTTATAAAAAAAAACCTCAAACAAACAAACTTTAAATTAAAGCTGAATTTAAAAGAAAACCCTCTGCTGAGTTCTAACTTTTTAACACACACACACACACACACACACACACACACACACACATATATATATATATATATATATATATATATATATATATATATATATATATATATATATATATATATATTTAAAGCTACTGAATTCTTTAATTCAGACATTCTTTACAACTTCAGAGTACTTTTTTTTCTTAAGTAAGTGAACCTGCCAAACAGAACACCAGGGAGATGCCAAAAGACCACTCACTAAACCTGTCCCTTTGAACTGGACAGACTGAATATCAACTGTTTGTATCCTGTCATGATCGGGGCTGTGGGTCTCCCCTCAGCCTCCTGAGGTCGCTGTTCACACTGCACTTCTGACTTTGTTCCCTGTTTTGTTCAGTTTATGCTTAAATGTATGTTCAGTTGTGCCGTGTCGGCCTTTTGTTTGTTTGTTTATTGTTTTATTATTAAATACTACTCACCCTGCATTTGGACCCAGACCTCCTTTCTCTCACG
>NC_133367.1:46844526-46938989 GCF_049309525.1 Garra rufa | reverse complement strand
AACCCGCGCATCACTGGTGGGGAAGGGGGGCACCAGAGGGAGACTGGAGAGAGGGCCGCACAGGAGATCACCTTTTCTCCGCTAATTTGGGCCTATATTACCTTTATATTGATTTTGTATATCAACATGCTTTAGACATATTTTATTTGTTATTTATACTAGTAACCTGTCGTGATGATTTTTCACGACCCAGATTTTTTGGTGCCCCCCCAGGCACTTGGTGCCCTACGCGCAGTGCGTGGTCTGTGTGTGCGGAGCTTGATAAAGACACAGTATTTCAACAAAACTGTCTGCAAACACATGAAGCTGTTGATTGAAAGTTTCTTTCTCGAAGAGTGAAAAGTTCACGATAAAAGAAACTGTTTGAGAATCAAACAATATAAGAATGAGCAGTGTTCTGTGATTGACTGACAGAGACACACTTGATCATCTGTTTGATCACTACATGAACAGCCTTCAATAAAACCATCAAAATAGCTTCAGCACAGCATTAAAGAAGCAGAAACGGATCAATGACGCATCATAAGATGACACTCAAACAATGAATGAAAAACCAACACTCACCTCAAATTAAATGTGTAGATCTTTCTGCTTCCTCTGAACTGTCGTGTTAAATAACAGATCTGAAATCTCTTTCACTTCTAGCAGAACCAGAATAACAGTCATCTGAACTCTGAAATCTGATTCACCAGTTAAAAGGAAAGGTTCTTCTCAGGAAACGCTGCTGAACTTAGAAGTGGTTTTACAAGTTTGTGACTATATGCTTTGAACATGTACAGTATGTAAGATATTTATACGTGTGTGTCACTGTTGATTGAACAGCGATGGTTTCCGTGTTAAAAGGTGATTGTGTAAATAAAAATCATAACTTCATTATTTAATCTTAAATATGTGTCGGTTAGGATTCATCAGGTAAACAAAGTATTTTTATTTCTATTGTTTAGTAGTTTGTGATTCATTCTGCAACGTTTCGTGACAAAAAAAAAAAGACTGGCTCAATTTGTGTAGTATGAGTTACATGCCGACTGCTAGAACATTTTATTTATAAAGCATTTTATAAAGCAACTTTTTGGCTCAAGGTCTGCATTTAAAGTCACACCAGAGGTGTTCAGAAGATATTAGGACTTTACTTTCTGCAGAACAGTCAAGTTCTTCCACACTGACTGAATCAATCCTTTCTTTTTGAACCTTGTACACAGAGGCATTGTCATGTTCAAATAGAAGAGGGTCATGTCCAAACTGTTGCTATAAGATTAGAAACACTCAATCCTCTAGAATACCATTATGTGCTTAACATTGAGATTTGTACTCATGGAAATTACTAAAGTAGTAAAACAAGTTCATTAAGTATATAAGCAATATAGTGTATGCTGAACAAGGTAAATTACGCCACAAGCATAAATAATATACAACAATATAAAAAAATCCTGTAAAATACCAGAGAACAGAGAGGTGTTTAAGTGTAGATTTACAGCAAGGATGAGATCTATAATGTAAGATATAGGGCTTTATCACTGAACCCTTTAAAAACAAATGACAAAATCTTAAACAGAGCCAGCCGTGGGGGAGCGGCGCCGCCTGCGGCACAGGGACCGGCCCGAAACACCCACAAGAAAACGGCGAAACGTCCCTGACACGGGCAACCAAGAGGTGATAGAGACTGCTCTTCAGGGGACGATGACATCACGTTCCCGCTCCCGGTGGAGGGCCGGGAGCCACTGTGTACTTCAATGCTGCCGTCGGCCCATCGGTCGATGGTACCCACATTTTCACAGAAAGAGCTAGTTTTCTAAAAACACCTCTGGGGCCTGGGCCCTGAGTTTCCTTCCTGAGCAGCACTTACACTCCTCAGAACCAGACTCGGAGCCCTCTGTCGCCAGCGGGGAACCAGGGAAGAGGTAAGCACTGCTTAGTGCAGTTAGACTTTTTTCCAGAACGTATATCCTTCTGGGTTCAGTCTCCTTCCCTGTCTTCCCCTAGGCTGCCCCACCATGGTCACGTCGGTCAACGTTCCCTTGATGCCGCTACGGTGATTGATACGGACGGTACGGCCTGGCTTGGCGTTTTAGCCCACCAGGCGCCCGCCCAGGATCAGAGGTACCCTTTACATTTTTCGGGCATGCGTGCGCCTCTGTCCTGCCTGCAGAGGTCGCGTTCCTACTGGCGAAGGACGCGATCCAGCCTGTCCCTCCAGCTGGGATGAGGTCAGGGCCTTACAGTCCCTACTTCTACGTGCCCAGAAAGAGTGGTGGGTTAACACCCATCCTGGATGGAGCTCTGCACCGGTCCCTTCTCAGGCTGTCGGCACACACGCTCACGACGAAGTACATACACGTATGTTTCCGTCTCCAGGGCTGGGTTGCAGCCATCTGCCTGAAGGGCACCCACTGTCGCGTCTCGATTTCCCCCGGCACACTCCCCTTCGGCGGTCTGTCTCGGGGGTCGAGCACTTCAGTGCGAGGTGCATCCATTTGGCCAGTCCTTTCTCCCCTGCTTCTTTAGGCCACGGGAGCTCCCCTGTCCCCTCTATCAGAAGACAGGGATTTGCGTTCCCAACAGTCTCAGCGACTGGTGCCTTGCAGCCCACTTACAAGTTACGGGTTACAACTTACTACCACGGGTTGGGATGACGTGTCAGCCACATCCGCTCGCCCTTCCTGATTCCTCCCATTGCCACCTGCCTCTTTTTCAGAGTTACACTGGCACACAGCTGACCTCCGGGGCCAAAGTACGCCGTTCCCCAGCGAGTCTCCTTGCACAGACACTGTGCAAGTCAGGGAGGACGAGGAGTAAGTCTTATGGTACGCTACGAGATTGGCCCACCCGTACTTAGGTCTTAGTAACCGTTCCCTCGTGGCATTCCCTCCCTGCAAGGGCACGCATCGACACCATAGACCTCTCCGGCCTTCCACAGGCCGTGATAGAAACTATCACTCAGTCCTGAGCCCCCTCTACCAGGCAGGCTCACGCACTGAGATGGGGTCTATTGCTGACTGGTGCTCCTCTCGCAGAGAGGATCCACAGAGATGCACGATTGCAGTAGTGCTTTCCTTCCTGCAGGAGAAGTTGGAGCACAGGCTGTCCCTTTCGACTCTCAAAGTGTATGTTGCCGCTATCGCAGCATATCACGATGCAGTAGATGGAGCATCCCTAGGTGAGCACCACATACCCTCTTTGGACCTTTCCGTCGCCTTTCAGGGCCTGCGGGACGCCCCGTTTGAGCCACTGGCCTCAGTCGAGCTTAAATTCCTGTCTCTTGAGACAGCGCTCCTGACTGCCCTGGCCTCCGTTAAGAGGGTAGAGGATCTACAAGATTCTCTGTCAGCAACATGTGTCTAGAAATCGGGCCCGGCGACTCTCACGTGAATCCTGAGACCCCGGTCCGACTATGTGCCCTAGGTTCCCACGACGCCTTTCCGCGATCAGGTGGTGAACCTGCAAGCTCTGCCCCTGGAGGAGGCAGACCCAGCCTTTGCGATGTTGTGTCTAGTCCGTGTTCTACGTATACACGCACCGAGTAGCTCCTTATTGCTTCGGAGGATCAGCAGAAAGGGAATGCTGTCTCCAAACTGAGGTTGGCTCACTGGGTGGTAGATGCCATCTCCCTGTCATACTTATATCAGGGACAGCCATGCCCCTTAGGTGTTCCTGCCCACTCCACAACGGAGTGTTGCCTCATCCTATGCGTTGGCTCATGGCGCCTCACTAGCAATGTTTGTAGAGCTGCGGGCTGGGCGACACCAAATGCCTTCGCGGGGTTTTATAACCTTCGCGTAGAGGCCATTCCTCCCGTGTCCTAACATAGAGAGGACTTCAGGTGAGCGGGACGGCGGCTGGTGTCGGTTTGCCGCGCCATTCCCACGGGATCCGTGCGCTATTTTCCCAGGATGTAGCCTCTTGGTGAACCCTGGGTCCTCCATGCCCCGCAGTCAAGGTTAGATGCGGAGTAGTTCTGACTGTGCTCCTGCCGGGTCTCTTTCGCCCCGCAGGTTGTGGCTGTATTTTTTCCAGAGGTCAGCCAGAAGGCCTCTGTTTCCCTCGTATATCCCTAAGAGATTATGGATATATTGAATTTTTCTATTTCCGCATGACAAGTTTCATGTGCTCCACCCCCCAAACCATGCTTCAGTGCTGCTGGCATTCCTGCGGGGTCCCCCACAATTGGCCCCCAGGACGTTGAGAAGGTTGCGTTACATGCCTGCCTGCTGGCACGTATACTTGTCGGCACGTAGGCTTGTGTGTAACGCGGCGTCAGGGTCGTGGCCTGTTCATGGGTTAGTTCCCATTGTAACGTAGAAACTGATTCAACTTAAGGGGAACGTCTAGGTTACGAAGGTAACCCACGTTCCCTGAAGGAGGGAACGGAGACGTTACATTCCCCTGCCACGCCCCTGGCGTCGCGCTGACGCCGGCTTGATCGGCTCTTCAGCGAAAACCTGACTGAGTGAAAACCTGACGTCCACTCGCCAATTTTCAATTGGCCTTTTTAATAAGGCTCAGAGATGATTGGATTCTAGGCGAATTCCCAATGTAACGTCTCCGTTCCCTCCTTCAGGGAACGAGGGTTACCTTCGTAACCTAGACGTTTTCAAGATGATATAAGTGTTTTCTGCTATTATGAACACTCATTGGTGGCATTCAGATTTTACCACACAACTGTCGAGGACTTGCGTGTGGGACGGATTTCAGGAGATAAAACCACCACAGTGTTGATGACAACCTCTTGTGTTTGAAAGAGACCGTTGAAGCAAGACTGAGTAAAAAAGAATTGATGAAATGTTGATTTTCATGGGGCTGATGAGTCCTCAACAGATATTGGCATTGTTCAGGCTGTCAGTCCAAATCCGATTATTGTTCTTTTCAGATAAGTGTCCTGTGAGCCTTTTTATTTCACTGAATATCTACAATGGTTTGTATGGCAATGGCGTTGCGTTAGTACACCTGCACTAAAAACAACAGTGTGCAATACATGGATCTGTTCTTCCTACCCTTTGATTTGACAGTTTGACAGCAAGATCTTCTGATCCTCATAACTGATCTCTAGCTACTTTGGTTCTTCCAAACTAGTTAGCGCATTTGATTAAAATATCAGTTGTCTGAGATTACTGTGCGTTGTTCATTGGAAAAGGCAGATATATTGATACTCAAAACCATCTTAAATATGGTAGTACTTTGGTTCTTCCAAACTAGTTAGCGGATTAGATTATAGATTAAATATGGTAGTATTAGGCTAGCAGACATTTTAGCTGTTTGTTTTAATAGCGTTATGATTCATGTTTTGTTTCCAGATGTGTCTGTTTCGTTGGTTTCAGTTATCAAGGATATGCTGGTGAGGCAGATGGTCTAAATAATTACAGACTTATAGCTTTAGCTAGAATTCTGGCAAACGTTTTTGCTGCATATGATAGAAGAGTTCATTCATTCCACAGATAACCGTCAAAATACAATGAGTGCGATTCAAGAGTCTTAAGTAGAACGGGTATATTTTTAGTAAAAGACAACATTACATTGTAAGGCAAGGTAAGGCAAGGCAAGTTTATTTATATAGCACATTTCATACACAATGGTAATTCAAAGTGCTGTACATAAAAATGAATTAAAATCACAATAGAACATCACATCACATCACATAAAAAGCATAAAAATCATCTTACGTCAGTACAGATGGTCAGACTATAATTAGCACAGTAAAATGATTATACATAAAATAATGCAGTCTGTTCGGACGTAGCACAGACATAAAAAGGAATTAAAATCACAGATAATATATACAGATATTCACCTCACCACGGGACAGACCGAAACTCATGACCCACACTTTCACTTTTGATTTATTTCAGCGCAATATCTAGATAGACAAACTACTTCATCGTATCTACTTAGACAGACAAACTACTTCATCGTGTCTATTCATTCGTGCGCAATATCTAGATAGACAAACTACTTCATCGTATCTACTTAGACAGACAAACTACTTCATCGTGTCTATTCATAACGAACAATAATGTCACTAATCAGATAGACAAACTATACTTCATCTTACCTGATCAGAGACATCACGTCGCGGTCACCAAATTGTTAGAAAGGATAAGGCGGCGGCGCGCATGGCGAGAATGTGGAAACAGACGATAGATTTTGTTTGTAATTTAAAAATCATAAAAATTTAAATAATAATAAGATGATTTAAAAAATTTATTTTGAAATTAATTAGCACAGTAAAATGATTATACATAAAATAGTGCAGTCTGTTCGGACGTAACACAGTGCTCATTCAATAAATGCACAACTAAACAGGTGAGTTTTGAGTCTGCATTTAAATGTGGCTAATGTATTAGCACATCTGATCTCTTCTGGAAGCTGATTCCAACTGCGGGCGGCATAATAGCTAAAAGCGGATTCCCCTTGTTTTGTGTGAACCCTTGATATTACTAACTGACTCGATCCTAGTGATCGGAGTTGTCTGTTAGGTTTGTATACAGTGAGCATATCTGCAATGTATGTAGGTCCCAGGCCATTGAGTGCTTTATAAACAAGTAAAAGTACTTTAAAATCTATCCTAAACATAACTGGTAGCCAGTGTAAGGACCTGAGGACTGGTGTGATATGCTCTGATTTTTTGGTTCTAGTCAGAATCCTGGCAGCAGCGTTCTGTATGAGCTGCAGCTGTCTAATGGTCTTCTTGGGAAGGCCAGTGAGGAGACCATTACAATAGTCCACCCTGCTGGTGATAAAGGCATGAACAAGTTTCTCCAAATCTTGACGGGAAACAAAACATCTAATTCTTGCAATGTTTTTAAGATGATAGTATGCTGATTTAGTTACTGCTTTGACATGGCTACTGAAACTGAGGTCTGACTCCAGAATCACACCCAGATTCTTGACTTGAATTTTTGTTTTTTGACCCCTAGTGTCAAGGTACGCATTTACCTTATGAACTTCATCTTTGTTTCCAAATGCAATGACTTCCGTTTTCTCCTTGTTTAACTGTAAAAAGTTTTGGCACATCCAACTGTTAATTTCATCAATGCACTGGCAGAGAGAGTCAATGGGGCTGTAGTCATTTGGTGATAAGGCTAGATAAATCTGGGTATCATCTGCATAGCTGTGATATGATATTTGGTTCTTTCTCATTATTTGACTTAGTGGGAGCATATACAGGCTAAACAACAGCGGCCCTAGAATTGAGCCTTGTGGGACTCCGCATGTCATGGACGTCCACTTAGACTTATGTTCTCCTATACTCACATAATAGCCTCTCCCTTCTAAGTATGACCTGAACCAATTTAGAACCATCCCAGAAAGCCCGACCCAGTTCCCTTCCGGAGGGAACTCTACGCTGCGTCCTGGTGGACACTTTGGGAACTGCCTTCAGCATGACCGGTTCTGAAACAAGCTATAGAACAACGACAGTGAACTTGACACTGTCCGGCGCCAGCCTATGACATCATCAACAGGCGCCTGCTAGTATAAAAGCAGGTGCCTGAGAGCACAACACCATCTTTTTGTCTTCAGAGTCCTCTGTTCTAAACGAGTGAGTACAGCGATGCCTAGAGAAAGAAAACTGTTAGGAAGTGTGCGGATCCGTGTCAGAGAAATCTGACACTTGATGACGCACACGACCTTTTGTTTGGTGTGTTTAGGTGTAAGAGCACGCGCGCTCGGCTCTAGAAGAGCGGAGCGCGTTCATTGTGAGAGTTTCACTTTGAAGAAACTCCGTTCTCGTCTGGCCCTTTTCTCGAGGGAATCGGGCCATCCATCTGCCCCACGCTGCTCCGGTCCCGCCACAGCTGAGGCTGCTCGGCGGCCGAGATTGCGGGGCTCACGGGTGGAGCTGGCTGACGAGTTTGAGAGAGCGTTTAATCGCTCGCGCACGTCAGCCGGAGACGAGAATGCGCTGCTAGCGGATGATGTGTTGTCTCTCACATCCTCCGGTTCTGCAGCGAGTGCTCTTTTGGCTTCAAGCCAGGGCGAGCAGGAGGTTGAAATGGAACAAATATGAGCTCGTTTGAGCCCATGCAGCCTCTCTGCCCCGCATATGAAGAGTTGATGTCTGTTATGGACCGCGCGGCTGCCCGCTTGTATCTACAGTGGAAGCCCGCGAGGGAAGAGGCCGCTCTCGGCAGACTAGACGAGCGGCTTCTTCCGGGCCATGACAAAGCCAACTTCTGTGAGCCTCCCATTCCTTCCTGATCTGCTTAAGAGATCGAGAGGGAATGGGACAGGCCATATTCAGCCCGCATTCACAGGCATCGGCATGTGAATCATGCTGATGTTGAGGGAATGCACGGGCGCGGATATGTGACGATGTCTCTCGCTGACGGTTGCGAACTATCTCTCAGAGCGAGGGACATCGACCCTGAAGGCTCCAAAGCATATGCGGCAGTGGCCGGTGCTCCTCTGCACACGATGGCAGTGTTGCAGAGGCGCACCAGGCTGATCTGCTGAAAGATCTGGACCGAGCCCCGGGGGTTTGCATCCCTTGCCGGTCCACGCCTCCACCTAAACACCGGGGGGAAACCAGGCCCGTCCTGGCCCAAGGGCCAGAGACGAGGCCAGTGTGGGGCTACCTGCCCCTCCCTTTTCCCCTTGACTCCGGGGCTGGGCCAACGATGAGACTGAGGTTCCGTCTGTTGGCCCGGTATGTGAACAGTAAAGACACTTTAATAAAATATTCAAGCGTGTATGTGTATGTTTTCCTTTGTCTACCAGCTCCGCTTGGGTGATTACTATTGCAGTTTCGAGCTCCTCTTGAGTTCTACTGCCACCAAGTGCCGAGTGTAGCCAGGTCTCCCCTCGTTCTATAAAAGAAAACAGTGTTTAGAGACCTCCACTCGTAGGTTAAGCGTTGTCAGGTTTTGAAACCTCCGCTAGAGTGAGCTTGGTATAGACATGATCCAACATACATATACATACAAGAATAACCCTCTTGAGCGTTGTCAAGCTGCTTCAGGCGGAGTATCGCTCTGCCGAAGCCTCCGCTCACTCAAACCCTGCTAAGAGTAATACTCTTTTTGCATGAGTGTGGTCAGGTACCTTCCCTGTGTATTTTCATATACACATATGTGAGACCTCCACTCTTGGGAGTTTGTGTGCTAGGGTGAATAGAGCGTTGTCAAGGCTCCCTCTCTGAGAGAGAGGTGTTTTACTGGAGCCTCCGCTCTCTTTAAAAAGCCCCGCTTTGAAGTAGAATTGAGTGTAGCAGGCCTAGGAGGCCTCCTCTCTGCGAAGTCCTCTGTGAAGAGAGACATAAAGATAATACTTCTTAGCGCTGAATGTGGCAGGTCATTTTTAGACCTCCATTCATGAGAGCTTTTTACTGGGTCGAGTGTTGCTAGGCTCCCTCTACGTGAGGTGTTTCTGTTAAGCCTCCACTTCCCAGAATTACAGGCCGGGAGAACACAAGGTTAAGGCAGCTTGTGAACTCTCTCCGTGGACCTGTCACTACAAGCGTTGAGTGTAAAACAAAGTAGGCCTCCCTTCTATGAGAGGGCGTGTATTCCAAGGCCTCCACTCGATAGAGCTTCCTCAGTTGAGCGTCGTTAGGCTTGTTATGTTCGAGAGCTTAAAGCCTCCCTCACTGAAAGCTCCGCTTCCGGGTTCTGCTATCACCCGGGTTAATACAAGCTAAGTGATAGCACAGTGTAATAGGTCTCCCTCTGTCACAGCCAACAGTACTGAGACCTTCACTCTCACAGTTATAGCAGCTGGCAGGCCCATGAGTGCCTCGCTGACTATTTTTTGGGGGAGTGCAGTCTTCCACTCACCAAAAACTAGTGTTGTAGGCTTCTCTCCTTGGAGATGTAGTCTCGGAGCCTCCACTACACAGAGCTAGATGATAAATGAGAATTTTTCATTATTGGCTCTGACTGTGAGTATCTGCCTTTCTTGAGCGTCGAGTGTAGTCAGGCCTCCCCTCGCCTAGAGGGTTTTACCTGAGGCCTCCACTCTGAAGAGTTTCCTAGGGAGAGCGTCGTAGGCCTCCTCTCGCTTAGAGAGTCTTTCTGCTGAAGCCTCCCCTCTCCAGAAGCTCCGCTTTCAGGCTCCGCTATCGCCTAGAGACTGCAAATCTGGTGATCCTCGCTATGCTCAGGACACCTACTCAAAACAACATTTGTGGTGTTTGCTCACGCGAAGTCTTTGGGCATTCTCTAAAATCCACGTGAGTGGTAAGTGCACTGTTCAGGCACTTCACTAAAATCCATACTCATGGTAAGGTCCCTCCCGTAAAGGCAGGTTCCTTTCTCCCATGGACCACGCAGGGTTCCTCCGTGTCCATTCTCTGAGCTGGTTTTTCTCAAAAACCTTTTAGTTTTCCAGCTCCAATTCAGATAGCGCTGCTAGCAGGATCGAGTGTCGGGCCTCCTCAGGCCTCACTCTCCAGGAGAGCTCCGAAATGAAGGTATTTCTGTCGCACAGGCTAGTCAGCCTCGCGGATGACCTTCAAGGCTAGAGTGTAGTTAGGTCATGAGACCTCCACTCTCAGAGTTCTTCCTTGCTAAGCACGGAGGTGTGTAAGGCTCCCTCTTTAGAAAGCCTCCACTCTCCAGACTCCACTCAGGCAGTACTGTCGTTTAGGCTGTTCAGCTTCGATGAACGCCTGCAGTGTTGAAGTGTAGTAGGTCTTGGGACCTCCACTCTTAGAGTCCTTCTGCTGCTCGCAGAACATTGCCAGCCTCACTCACAGAGTGTTGCCAGGCTTCCTTTTGGCGAAGCCTCCACTCCTCGGGAAATCTCCACTTAGACAGGCCTGCTGCACAGGCTATTCAGCCTCACAGGCCGTCGTCAGTGTCAAGTGTAGTTAGGTCATGAGACCTCCACTCTGTAGATTCCCTCTGAGCAGAAGCTCCACTCGGGTAGTTCGGGTTGCATAGGCTATGCAGCCTCACTGAATACCCCCAGTGTCGAGTATAGGCTTTTTCCTCCGGGCGTGAGTGTAGCCAGGTCTCCCCTCACTGAAGGGCTAGTGAGACCTCCACTCCTAAGAGCTGGTGGACTGAACGTTGTCAGGTTTCCTCTCTTTTTAGAGAGTCTTCTGTGAAGCCTCCGTTCTCCAGAGGCTCCGCCTCCAGTACTTCTAAGCGTGAGTGTAGCCAGGTCTCCCCTCACGGCAGGGTTATTTGAGACCTCCACTCCTAAGAGCTAGTGGATGGAATGTTGTCAGGTTTCCTCTCTTTCAGAGAGTCTTTTATAAAGCCTCCATTCTCCAGAAGCTCCGCTTTCAGTACTTTCAAGCGTGAGTGTAGCCAGGTCTCCCCTCACTGGAGGGTTATTTTGAGACCTCCACTCCTAAAGAGCTAGTGGATGGAATGTTGTCAGATTTCCTCTCTTTTCAGAGAGTCGTTTATGAAGCCTCCATTCTCCAGAGGCTCCGCTTCCAGTACTTTTAAGCGTGAGTGTAGCCAGGTCTCCCCTCACTGCAGGGCTATTTGAGACCTCCACTCCTAAGAGCTAGTGGAGGGAATGTTGTCAGGTTTCCTCTCTTTTCAGAGAGTCTTTTATGAGGCCTCCATTCTCCAGAAGCTCCGCTTTCAGTACTTTCAAGCGTGAGTGTAGCCAGGTCTCCCCTCACTGGAGGGTTATTTTGAGACCTCCACTCCTAAGAGCTAGTGGATTGAATGTTGTCAGGCTTCCTCTCTTTTAGCAGGGGTGATTTCCTTCTTGACTCCTCATTCAGTCAGTTTGATCACCTATCCCTCGGCATGGCGGCGTTGGGATAAACGTTCCCAAAGTGTCCACCAGGACGCAGCGTAGAGTTCCCTCCGGAAGGGAACGTCTGGGTTACGTATGTAACCCCTGTTCCCTGAGGACAGGGAACGAGACGCTGCGTCTCAGGGCCATGCCTCGGGCCCTGCACAGACCTCTGTCACAAAAAGATGGTGTTGTGCTCTCAGGCACCTGCTTTTATACTAGCAGGCGCCTGTTGATGATGTCATAGGCTGGCGCCGGACAGTGTCAAGTTCACTGTCGTTGTTCTATAGCTTGTTTCAGAACCGGTCATGCTGAAGGCAGTTCCCAAAGTGTCCACCAGGACGCAGCGTCTCGTTCCCTGTCCTCAGGGAACAGGGGTTACATACGTAACCCAGACGTTTTCCAGTCTATCTAAAAGAATGCTAAGATCGACAGTGTCGAACGCAGCACTGAGATCTAGTAGTACCAGCACTGATATTTTGCCAGAATCTGAATTTAGGCGAATATCATTTATTATCTTTATGAGCGCTGTCTCTGTGCTATGATGTTGTCTGAAGCCAGATTGGAAATGGTCCAGGTATCCATTTGAGTTTATGTAGTGATTCAGCTGATTGAAAACAACCTTTTCAATAATCTTGCTTATAAAAGGAAGATTTGATATTGGTCTATAGTTGCTCAATATGGTGTTATCAAGATTTTTCTTTTTCAGAAGGGGCCTAACAGCTGCAGTTTTCAGGGAGTTTGGAAAAGTCCCAGAAAGAAGTGAGGTGTTCACCACTTCTAAAAGATCTGCTTCTAAACAGTTAAGCACACTTTTGAAAAAAGATGTGGGAAGTGTGTCAAGGTGGCAGGTTGACGATTTGAGGTGCTGTACTGTTTCTTCCAAAATGTTGCTATCGATTTCTTCAAAATTCGACATAATGACTTCTTTTTGAAATTGTGGTCGAATCTGTCTGACCTCTGCATAACTTGAGGGTGTGCTAATTGTCTTTCTGATATTATTGATCTTCTTAGAAAAGAAGGAAGCAAACTCAACGCACTTGCTGTCAGAGAGCAGTTCACTAGGGACCTGACTAGGGGGGTTTGTTAGTCTCTCAACGGTAGCAAAAAGAGTGCGAGTGTTATTTAAGTTCCTGTTTATAAGGTTCGAGAAGAATGTTTGTCTAGCTTTACCTAGTTCAACATTGAAAGCATGAAGGCTGTCTTTATAGATGCTATAGTGAATTTCAAGTTTTGTCTTCCGCCACATCCGCTCAGCTTTCCTGCATTGTCTTTTCATACTCTGTACTGCTGTTGACTTTCTCCACGGTGATTTCTGTCCAATTATCTTTCTGTTTTTTATAGGTGCAATGTCATCAATGACATTCTTAACTTTTGAGTTAAAGGACTCCAGGAGAAAATCAACAGAGTCTGCAGAAATGCTTGGCATTGAAGATATAGCCTTCATAAATAGCACACTAGTGTTATCATTAATGCATCTCTTTCTGACAGAGACTGATCTAGATTCAGTGGTAGCAGAGATCAATATATCAAAGAAAATACAGAAGTGATCAGATAGTGCTACATCCTTGATAACAGTGGATGAAATGTTTAGACCCTTACTGATGAGTAAATCAAGAGTGTGTCCACGATTGTGTGTGGGCCCATGCACATGCTGAATCAGGTCAAACGTGTTCAAAACCGTTATAATTTCTTTAGTAGTTTTGCTTTCTGCATTGTCTATGTGAACATTAAAATCCCCTGCAATAGCAAAACAGTCAAACTCTGAACAAACCATTGATAGCAGTTCTGTGAACTCCTCAACAAAGGCTGGAGAGTATTTTGGGGGCCTGTAAATAATGATAAACAGAATGCGAGCACCTTTCAGCAGAATCCCTAGATATTCAAAAGACAAGTACTGACCAAATGACACTTGCTTGCATTCATAGACATCTTTAAATAGAGCAGCTACACCACCACCTCTTCTAACAGCTCTGCAGACATTCATGAAAGTAAAATTAGGAGGGGCTACTTCATTGAGGACTGTTGCATAAGAGCTGTCTTCTAACCATGTTTCATTTAAAAACATAATGTGGTTATAAAATCATTGATCAGAAGTGATTTATTTTTTAGTGAGCGAACATTTAAAAATGCTAGCTTGATGGCATCCTTTTTTGTCTCTAGAGCAATCTTAGTTTGATGCCTAATAAGCCTCAGATTAGATGTGTGAACTGTACGGTTTGAAAGAGCCTTAGACTTTCTATCACATATTAAAACAGAAATAGGGAAAGCTACAGGCACACTGGGTTCCCGCTTGTTTTGTAAACATTCCTGATTGTTTCTGCTACCGTAGCGGGGACCCGAAACATATCACTGAGAGCTGTTATCAGTTGTTTTTGGTTCACTCACAGCAGATGCAGGAGGGTTTGAGCCCTGGCGTTGTGGCAGCGGCCGGAGAGCTCTCACTGGAGGAGGAGGGCGAGCTGGGCCCACAGGCTTTGGTGGTTGAGGTGCCTGCCGTTTTTTAGTTGATAACTGGGGGCTTGCAGCAAAAGAGTGGGAGAGTCTGGTTCCAGCATATACCAGTTCCTCCATTTTCTGTGAGAAGCTTAGAAGTGGAGATGCTGGAGAGAGGGATAATGTGTCTGGTGAATGGAGCTCTGGCTCTGGAGTTTCCGGTGGCTGGAATATGTTGTTGTTGTCCTGGCTTGTATGAGTAAAATGCCACGAATCATTAGGATATTAAGATCATGATCCATGAATGTATTTTGTAAGTCTCCTACCGTTATATGCATTGCTAAGAACTTAATTTGGACGACTTTAAAGGTAATTTTGGCAATATTTAGATTTAGGGTTGTTTTCTCTATCAAAGTGACATTTCACAGCAAATTCACAAATCCCACTTTATAATGAAAAACTTGACCAGTCCAATTATAAACAGCAATCTCATTTTGCTTTTTTGTCCAACATTTAATGCCCAGTGGGATTGGTTTAAACTTAAGAAAGACTGATTTGAAGGTATCTTCAAGAAAACTACGAGATGAGATTTGAGACAATGACAGCATAATCGTGAGCATTTCTAATCTCATTTATACTGAGAAACACATCAACTAAAGCTTTGTAGCTGAAGCAGAGATCATATTGAAATAATGAACTATGAAATGCATTCATTTTTACACCTTTACACCACAAGAGGGCAGAATATGACTAAATATTAAATATGTCTTCTCAAAAGCTGCCTGTGTATGCACACATATAGTAGGACAGACTGAGGTAAATGGACCAGGAGGATTACACTGTTAACTGCTCTTGATATTGTTAATAATTATTACTGTATATCAATAGTATATCCAAATGACTTGCTCTTTCCATCAAACATACAATACAAACAAGTGCCTGCAAGTGCCTGCAGTTTTCACAAGCAATAGGTCTTAATTGTTATTTTTAATCTGTGACTCTCTAGAAAATCAATATGTATTTTTTTTTTTATTGTTGCCCATTTCTTTTTCTTGAGCCTATGTCATGTTAATAAACTGTCTGAATGTCCTCATATGCAGCTGATGGTCGTATTAATGAGGTTTAGTGTTGTAGAGCTGCTGGTTATCTGTGGTTTGCCGGAAGGGATGTGATCGGTGTCTCATTGACGCTGCACTATCTCAGACTCAGGGTCGTGTGTCTGGAGGGAGTGAGAGCTGCTGCGGGACACACAGATAAACTGCTCTTGGATATAAACACTGATGTGATGTCTATGGTAGAAATTAAAACAGAGCACGTCATCTTTTGAAAGTAATTGGCGCTTCAAATAATGTTTGTGTCGATTGCATTGTTTCGCCACTAGATGGAAACAACTGTTAAAAAATGTATTTGTCAACGAATAGAGATTGATTCAAAAATGCAGATTCATCCAGTGATGTTTTTGTGAGCATGTCATTTATTCATTCAAACCACTTTTTCATAAATTTAATATAAAAAATCGGTGTGTTAAACATATTCTATTTTAAATATAAATATTATGTATTAAATTATTAAGAATTCATTAAAATGAATTAAACACTTTTAAATAGACTGAAGCAATTAATATTTTGTCTCACATTATTTTGCTTAGTTTAGAATTGCGAGGAAATCGTGATCTCTATTTAATCTCAAAAAAACTAAAACTGAAACTAAACTATATAAAAACTAAATAGAAATGTGTTCACAAAATAGAAACTAAACTAAAACTAAAAAAAAAAATGTTAATGAAACTAATAAAAACTAAACTAAATTTTACTGAAAATTTGAAAACTATACCAAAATAAAACAAATTTTAAAAAGCTAAACTAAATTAACCTTGGCTTCAACACTAGTCTGTTTTTTTTTTCTCCGGTCTCGACTTGGTATCGGTCTTGGTCTCGACTTGGTCTTGGTCTTGACATGGTCTGTCTTGGTCTTGGTCTTGTCTTGGTCTCGATCCCTTCTGGTCTTGGTAGTGTCTTGGTCTCGGTTTAGGCGGTCTTGACTACAAGTCTAGTTGTGACACTGTTTTTGCTTTTAGATCAACAAATAATAACCCAAAATGATTGTCTTGATGATGTCATGCATACGGCTTTTTTTCCTGTCCTGGACTCGGTCTTGACTCGGACTCGAACTTTTTTGGACTCGGTCTTGTCTTGGACTCGAACCTCTTTGGACTCGGTCTTGACTTGGACTCGACTAGTCCTGGTCTTGGACTTGTCTTGGACTCGACAAAGGTGGTCTTGACTACAGCCCTATTTTATAATCTACATTTAGTATTGATATTGGTCTATTACAATATTCTATGTCTTTACCTTCTTTCGGGATTATGGGAATGATCGCCTCTTTCCAGGATGGTGGTAAGTGGCCTTCTTTAAGAGTACAATTAAAAGAATCTGCAAGGAGAGGTACCAGTTCCTCTTTAAAATCGAGTGAGTTGAGAAACTGTCTTTTCGCCTCCTCACTTGATGAGGGCATTTGTGTATATAGGTTTTTATAGTAGTCTTTAAATATTCTTTCTATTTCTACATCATTGTATTTTAGTTGATCTGACTGAGGATCTCTTATTTTATATATTGTGTTTAATGCCTGTTGTTTTTTAATACGTCTTACCAGTAATCTGGTAGCTATAGGGCCAGTTTCATAATATTCCTGGTTTGCAAACCTAAACCTTTTCTCTATCTCTTCCTCCAGGATTTTGTTTATTCCCTCTTTTATGGTCTTCATTTCCTGCAGGAGTTGAGTTTTTTTGGGTGTTTTGGTATTTTATTTCTAAGTTTTTTAGTTTTTCTGTCAGGTCTAGATAAGCCGCTTGATTTAGTTTCTCTTGGTTTGATGTGATAGCTATTAATTTTCCTCTAATTACGGCCCTTAAGGTATCCCATATAATGGTCGGGCTTAATTCATCCGTAGCATTTCCTTCGATGTATCTTTTTATTTCTATCTTAATTTGTTCAACTATTATTTTATTGTCGTATCTATTCTATGGTTCAAAATTACATTAAAATCCCCAGCACACATCATAGTACCTTCTGATTCTGCTGCTATAATTGTAAATAGGGTTTTGAAGAAATGTTTGTCACTTTCTGGCGGGGCGTATACATTGATTAGTGTGACCATTTCTTTCTCTAATTTTCCTTTAACAAGAATAAATCGTCCCTCTTCATCGTTAATTTGTTTCAGACACTCAAATTTGATTGCATTTTGTATCATTATCACAACCCCTCTTTTGCGACTATGTTTACGTGTGCTATAGAATGTGTTTCTATAACCAAATCTCTTCAGTTTCTCATGTTCTTCTTGGATGAATATAATTTGTGCTTTTAGTTTCCTCATTTTCAGAATCATCGTACTTCTCTTAATTGGATGATTCAGCCCGTTTACATTTAATGACACCAGTGAAATGTTATTCATTTTGTTTTTGTAGAAGCTTGTACTTTTCTTTGATTTGTATCGTGTCCATGGTAACCAGCAATAACATTGTAAGAACACAAAACAGGAAACAATTTAACTTCCAAAAAAGGGCACGTGTCCATGTGTGTGCCACCCACGTTACCTCCGTGGGTTGAGGGGGAAATCCCGTAATATATGGGGGCCCCTCTCTAGGGAGGTTTGGTCTAATTGTCCAATACAGTCTCTGTATTAACCTCCTAGTATGAGGTAGGTTCTTAGTTACCGATCAGATATAACAAAAAAAAAGACAATCAATTAGACTCCATTTCACGGAGTGCATTTACTTTTGATCTGTTCGTTCATGTCCTTGTTTGAGTCTTTTGAATGCACTCACATACCTCTATGTTCATCATTTCCTTTGATATTCCTGGAGCCTCTGCTTTGCTCGTACAGCTGTATCTTCTGCACTGTAAAAAATTTACTGTAAAAATTACAGCAAGTTACTGGCAACTTTGGTGCACTGTAAATATATAATATACAAGCAACGATATATAATTTTTTAGAGCTGCTACTGTGAAATTGCAGCAATAGTTTGCAATTTTACAAGTGTACTGGAAATCATTAAATAACATTTCACTGTTAAAATACTGTACTACTTTAATTTTTGAATTATTTATTTGCAGTATTTATTTTCCAGATTGCTGAATAATAATGACTAGCAATTTAAACAATATTAACTGCATAAGCTTTAAACAATATTTAACTGCATAAAGTGTTGTATAGTATGAAACTCAGTGCACCTATTATTTAATTAAAACAAAAATAATAATCTGACACATCTTAATCTTGAAAAACACATCTAATTTTATTTAACAACTCCCGTATTTAATAACTCTCAAATTTGCATTAAAGAGATGTCATAGAACAGTGTATTTAGTATTATTCTGAGTTCCACAATAAATTGGGCATGAAAATATTTACTTGAAACATATATTACCCTGCTAAATTTTAAGGTTAACCAATATTTAGCCAAAGTTTAACCAACAGGGTCATAATTAAATGGATCTAAATACCACAAAGACAGTGATGAATTTGCACAACTTCACGAACAGTCCAACATGGCCAAACAACAAGGCCTCAAGTGAGTCCGACAAAACTTCTGATCAAAAAAGGAGAACAGTTCAGCTCCAGATGCTGTTCCATCCCAGGATGCAAAGAGTGGCTAAAAATATAGAGAAGAACAAAAAGGGCAATACATTAGATATCTTACAAATCAATGATACAGTCAGATACAGACAGAGGGATGACAGACACAGTCAAAGGCAGAGAGAATGATGATGATTGTAACAGATCAGTATGATATTAAACAGTAAAACTGTGAACAATTTTTACAAGTTTTATATTTTACTATACTTTCAAATATAATGTATTTCTGAGATGCAAAGCTGAATGTTCAGTATCATTACACCAGTGTTACATGATCTTTCAGAGATCATTCTCATTAATTATCAATATCCTGATTTATTGTCATTGTTATTGTCAATGTTGTCAGTGTATGTTTTGGAGCCCTTGATACTTTTTCAGGATTCTTTGATGAATAAATTTAAAGAACAGCAGTTATTTAAAAGATACATTTTGTATAAAAATATAAGTCTTTACAATCAGTTTCAATGTAACATTGAAATCCATTAAAGAATCCTGAAAAAAGTATCACAGGTTATTAAAAACATTAAACAGCACAATTGCTTCTAACATTGATAATAAATCAGCATATCATTTCTAAAGGATCATGTGACACTGGAGTAATTAGAAGACTAGAGTATTGATGCTGAAAATTCAATAATAAAGCATATATTTAAGTATATTAAAATGGATAAAGCATTTTACATTTTAATAATATTTCACTATTTTTTTCTGTACTTTTGATCAATTAAATGCAGCCTTGATGAGCAGAAGATACTTATTTCAAAACATAAAACCTACTGATCACAAACTTTTGAACGCTAGTGTAGATAAAGGATAAAATAACATAATAAAAAGAAAAAGATCTTGGTGTATATGTACTTACATGTCAGTAATTCCACTGAAAATCCTTCACATTGCAAAGAAGACTTGTAACTTGGGTTCACTTGACCTGGTTTCTTCTGTGTCCTGTCGTTTTTAGATGGCTCTTTGCCTTTCAACTTATTTGTTTCTCTCTCAGGATAAATATCTACAAAACAGTCAGGAAGCAGACAATATGTAATTCACATTAGTTTTAGCTTTTGTACATCTGAATTATTCTACCTAAAAAAACTATTACCTCTGAATGAACTCCAAAGCTCCGTCTGTCTCCTCTTGATAACGTTAGTCCAGAATATGTAATATGCTGCAAATAGGACAGGACAAAGGGCTGGATTAACTCATTCTTTAAATAAAAGTTAGCAAAAAGCATTAACGTTACATTCAAACAATAAGCGAATAAGCAAGTTATCAAAGGTCCTAGTACACTCACTGCTTACGTTAACCGCTTTAACAGCACAGTTAATAGTTTACGTGACACACGCATCCTCCGTGAGCGGCTGACCGCGAATGAATCGCTAGCCCTAAATAAGCAGACAGATGGCTGCCTGTGCAGATTTGTTTTACAGCATAAAATCAGGAGAAAGTGTGCTGATCAGCACGACGTCGCCGTGAATCACATCTTTTGCCAATGAAGCTTGTAATTTTTAACGTAGGAACCCAGAGATGTTACGCCTATAGCCGATATAAGGCTGGGGAATGTGTGAAATCCTCCCGTGACAGTGCTGCCTGATCCCGCACAAGTCTCTCTCCTGCTCCGCGGACGGAGGATTGGTTAATCTGCGGTTACCGCGAATGTTTAGGACACCTTAATATACTAATACAGTTACGAAATATGAAAAATAAAACAGAAATAAGACACTTACCACAGTTGTGAATCGTTCTTCTTGCTGCTCCCGAATGTCAACCGTTGAAGAGTCCCGCTTCTTTAGATTTGAAATTTACCAGAATGCATTGCGGTTTACAGAAATATGTTGTATTATAAGAAATACAACCCACTGCTGTAAAAGATTGCTGTCATTTTTACAGCAATTCGTTACAGTGCGTGTTTCCGACTCGTTGCCATTGTAATGCCCGTTGGAGTCGTTCTTCTTTCCCGCTCCTAAATGCGCCTCCGCCTGATACTTCTGCGGTGATTCAGCTCTTTCGCAGCCTCTTGTGCGCTCTCGTGCGTATGTGGGCCAGCTTCCCAATGAATCCTGATTTTCGTTAGGGGTGTCTGGAAACATATTCCTCTCTCCTTCAAGGCCTTTTTCATGCTATTGTATTCTTTTCTTTTCTGGATAACTTCAGTGGCGTAGTCATGATCAAAGAAGAGTGCGCGGTTTTGATAGTGGATTTTTTTCCCCCATGCTTCCCTCAGCACCGTCTCTTTCACTGTGTATTGTTGAAGTTCACCACAATAGATCTCGGGGGTTTACCAGCGCCTGGCTTCAGCAGTAAAGCTCGGTGTGCCCGTTGTGTTTGTAGATCCATGTTTGTTGGTAGGGGTAGCTCATCTTTCAGAAGTTGTTCAATGAATCGTGTTGCTCCCTCTTTTAAGCCGAAGATCCAGATATTATTCCGTCGGCTTCTTCCTTCTTGATCTGTCAGCTTGTCCTGTAGTATTCTCTGCTGCTTAATAGATTGGAGTAGAGCTTCTTTTGCCTCTATGTTCCAGTTTTCTAGCTCCTCAATTCTCTGTTCAGTTTCTGTGATTCTCGCATTTTGCGTGGCTAGTTCTGTCGTTGTTTCTGTTAGCCGCTGGTGGATGTCTTCATCGAGTTCTTTTTTAAAATCCTTTTTAATTTCCCTGAACGTAGTAAATTCCGCTTTTAGTTGGGTTTTGAAGTCCTGGATTTCTTTAACAATATCTTTCAGTCCCATACGGATCGCCACGGCTGCCTCGGCCTCCAGGGGTTCGTCTTCACCCTCTATTTTATCCGTTACTTCGCCTTCGTCTTCATCGCTCAGTTCTGGTTGTTTCTTCGAGTTTTTTTGGTTTATTTGTCTTCTTGATTTTCCTCCCCTTTCCATCTCTGCTGCAGTTGTAATTATTTCTATCAAAACTATCGAATTCGGGTTTTTTTATCGAGTACTGATCGGGAACCAAACACCTATGCTGCCATCTTGGGTTGCGTCAGCCGAAAGTCCTCCTCATCAGTCTATTCTGATTCATCAACACAGTTTCACTGATGATTTATAACTAACCCCAAACCCAGGATAGAGCGGCTGAGTGAATGTGGTGTGGACTGTGTGGATGTGTCTCATTGTGTCAGAGACGCTGTAGAAGGACAGACTTCCTGCTCCGTGATCCACATACACTCCTACTCTATAGACACCATTCACTCCTGTTCTACTGCTGATGGGCTTCACGGGGCGAACAGTCTCTCTGTTATTGTGTCTGAATGTGTAACTGGAGGAAGAGCAGTTCAAACTCCAGGACTGATCATTACATCCAAACCCACACTCATTACCCGATCCATTCCTGCTGATGGCCTTATATGACACTGATACAGACACATCATAATCACGTCCACTGCACTCCAGCTCCCAGTAACAGCGTCCACACACACTCTCTCTACACAACACCTGAGAACGCACATCAAATCTGTCTGGATGATCGGGATAATGATGATCTATGAGAGTGGCAGTAATCAGTCTGTTGTTCTCAGACAGACGGAGGTATTTATGTGCTGTGTTCGGATCCAGAGTGAGCCGATGGGAATCTGATGGAGATAAAACACATCAGAATCAGGAATGAATTATTAAATCAGACACACAAACACATCCTCTTTAATTCAAGAATATAAATCACTATGTAACCCACTAGAATGTAATTCTAGTATCTGTGGGTTATATTGTGTTTTATTCTGTGTTTGTTTAATTTAGCCTCTAATTCAGAGCTAATATGTAAATGGAGTCTAACGCTCATATTTCAGTCACAAAATATGTGTGCTTGTCCCTTTAAGAATACCGTGCTTTGTAGCAAGGTAGATGGGTGTGTACATGGGGGAAAAACGTGGTTTTGCCCTACAGGTTAGGTTGTTTGTATTTTCTTTGGGTTAAAATTGTTAAGACCCTCCCTCCCGGGAAAACAGAGACTTTTGAGTGGTTAATAGGGAGGAGGAGAGTTCGGGTGCAAGAGAGAGAGAGAGAGAGAGGAGAGCGCGCCGAGAGGAGAACGAGAGACTCAGAGCTGATCAGACCGATCTGAGCTAACGAAAGCAGTAATTGGAGTTTATTAATCGATAAACCATCGTATTAATCATTTGAAGTGTATATAGTGTGTGTGTTAATACAGTTTGTTGAGTTTGTTACATCGTTCATTTTCGTATTCTCCGTGTATGTTTTTCCGTCACCGCGGTTACGTCATTTCGCTCGTAAACGGCCGAGTGGAGATTTCGTGTTTTCAAACGATCTGTGGTGAGGGATAACCCAGTTTTTGAAATGTAACCGCTATTTTGGTATTTTTATTTTCAAGTGTTACTTGCTCATTTAATTGTGTTGACATTTTGGTCAACTAAGTATCTCAGACGTCTGTAACATTTTTTCTATTTGAGCTAAAATTTGTATCAATTTGATATTTATTTTATTGTTTAACTACTGCTTTATTTTGTTTATCCATTTTCACACTTTCCAAAACTTATTCAAAATTTAAGTAAATTCTTTACATTTTCTATTTATTCTACGTGTTTTATTTACTCAAGAGTTTTATAAGAGACGGTAAAGGTGAAGTTTAGCCATTTATTCAGAGTAACATTTTATTATACATTAGTTCAGTCAGTGACTCCAGAGGGGCCCATAATACAACATCTCTTAGGGCACTAGATTATTGAACCTGGTGCTGCCCCTTACTTATCCATTAACCTGTCTGAACCTCACTGAACACATGTGTGTTAATACTCTTATATCTCTCATATGTGTGTTTGTAACCCACTCAAATAATTGAGAATGGATTGATAGAAGATTTCTGTCAATATTTATGATAACTGAGATTAATCATTTCTTTATTCACATTTTTATTTTTACTTGATGGATAGCATGTTCTGGTATGTATCCCCAGCTTTGTCTTGTTACAGATTTTATAAAGAACATTTTGCAGTAGTTTTCACTGTCAAAAGTGATGCAGAAGTAACTATTGATATTAAAATATAGCTTACAAAACCTTCCAAAGAGTGTCCTGCATTACTGCCCCCTAGAGGAACATACTGCTGTATTGACTGAGTTTGACATTCAAACTTATAAATTAATTTAAAATCAATACAGTCTTCTATCCTAACTTCAAAGAGTGTGTTTTGTTACTGGTTTCTAGAAAAACATACGGTAACACTTTCTATGAAGCCCATATTTATAATACATTATACGGGTATTCTTACGGCATTATAATTAATTTATAATGCATTATAAAAAACCTTATATGTTATATCATCTCATGAGTATTCATAAGAACAGTTTTAATGTATTATAATTTGTACTTTTTTGTGGTTAAAGCTTTTAAAAATATGATTACCTCCTCCATAGTTATAACATATTATAAGTCTCATATCTTTCCATGTTTCTCATGTCACTTTACTTAAAGCATACAAAGACCACTTATAAGTAATTATAATAATATTTCTCAAAGAGCCATAGGATCAGGTATTAGATGAGATAAATGTGTAATATGACACATTAGTATTATCAGTTTATTTTGATAGTCCCCTTTAGACAGCTTTTGATAAGTAACTCTGCAACTGCATGTCAGCTAGCAGTAATTATTATTATTAGTATCCTAAATATATGCTAACACTGTATTTTGATGTTCCCCAAAAGACAAACTATTATAAGTAACTTTGCAAGTACATGAACCTTCCACCGAGCCCAACCATAACCTAAGTCTACTAATACTCTAAGGAGTGTTAGTTGGCATGTAGTTAGAAAGTGTAAGCTTATAGTCAATAGACTAAGGGGACCATCAAAATAAAAGATAATGTAAAAAATAAATGTAATATGATATAGTCCATCATAAATTAGGTAGATTAAATATGCGTCCATTGTGTGTTATAAATAATCATAATTTTAAAAGTTATAACCTCAAATACTCAAGTGTTATAATCAGAGCCGGATTAAATAAATGGACTACACTAGACAGGCTGCATTTTTTGAGCCCCCCTCCATCGATGTTATTTATGAATTGAAATCTGAAACTTACCAAAGTTACTAATAAAAGTTAATTCACATTTTACATAGCATAGTCTTTGGTTACAAATTGGTTGTTGTATGCCAAAATAAGTCATGTGTTGTATATAAAACAGTCTATCAGACTATTTTTTGATATTCATTATTTATACGTCATTACTCGGCTTTATTAAATGCTATTAAATTATCCTCATCTTATCCATTGGGAGTGTCATTGTTAAGGCAGTAGTACCAGTAAATAACCAATAGGTGTCAGTAAACTATGTAAACAGAGCAAATAAGTTTATTAAGCAAAACGATATTGGGCTCACACGGAGCCCCTTACGTCACCTGTAGAAGAAAAATAATTAATCCGTGGGGACGGTTTTGCAATTCGTTCCCTCAGTTTAAACTGTACTCACGAGTTCTTAAACTGTTCCCTCGGTTAAATAAATGAATATAAATCGTGCCCATGGATTATCAAACCGTACCCACGAATTTCCAATCCGTGAGCTCAGATTTTGTAAACCGTACCCTCGGATTTTGAATCCTTACCGACAAATTTATAATCTGTGCGCACGCTTTAGCAATCCGTTCCCACGGGTTTGTAAACTGTACCCACGGATTTGTGATGCATTGTATTGCATTTATTAAACTTTATTTCTCATAGTAGGCTATGAGACCATGGAACACTGACAAAACAGAGTTTTAGCTTTATTTTATTTATATTAATCACCAATAGATTAGCTGCTAAAACACCACACCTGTGTTCTATCCTATTGGTTATTATTGTAAAATAAACGCTAAAAAGAAGACTGTTTTGTAAGTGTGGGTCATGGTACCACAATAAAATAATAAGTGAAGAGCGCTGTTCAAACGGCTTTGCTTTATTTAATTTTTTCAAAATATAAAATTGCCTGAATTAAAAAAAACAAAAAACGAGTTTTGGAGGGAAGGTAAAAAGCAATACAAATCAACTAATGTACAGGTTATGTTGTCATTCTTTTGCTCTCAAACTAAATGCAATGTAATAATAGGCCTTATTTAATAATAACATTAAATGTGCAGCATGCATCTAATGCTACATGTTCCAGGCAGGTTTTTGAGCTCGTAAAACACGACTTAAAATCACGACTCACGACTTTGTAGCGTTCCAGGCAAGTCACGCCAAACTGCCTGGGCACATTTATGAATTATTATTATTTTTAGATTATTATTAATTTGATTGCAACGATATATTGTCCTATGCTCTATTTTTCCACCGTGTACCACTTGCATAAACACCGCACGCATTAGGGCTGATATTGTATGTTACGTCAGAACTCGTAACTGGGAGTCCATCGATCTAGTACGAGTTCACGAGTGGGAAATCACGGGTTTGACTGCCGTTCCAGTGCACTTTCACGGGTAGAAGGTTGGAAAAACACGGGTTACGGGTTGCCTTATACGCAGCATAACTCTGGGTGTAAGTTTTATCTCATAATACTGTAGAATTTGCATACAAATGAACAAAATTGTGGATTTCAAATTGTGGATTTTCGGGAATTTCACCACATATGGTGCATGTCCACCCTCAACTTATTTGACGGGGCTGAATAAATTGGAAATGGACATTTCGTCATGTCAATAACCATACCAATATTGTTGATAAAAACACCTCTACTGTACTCAGCACACTCAGTGGTATCCATTTATGTAAGTTTTATCTCATAATACTGTAGAATTTGCATGCAAATGAACAAAATTGTGGATTTCAAATTGTGGATTTTCGAGTATTTCACCACATATGGTGCATGTCCATTTACAATTTATTTGACGGGCCTGAATACATTGGAAATGGACATTTTGTCATGTCAATTAACATCCCAATATTGTTGAAAAAAAAAACACCTCTACTGTACTCAGCACACTCAGTGGAATCCAATGATGTAAGTTTCATGTCATAATACTGTAGAATTTGCATAGAAATGAATGTCCACGGGAGCATTATGGAGGGCCCGCTGAATAAATTGGAAATGGACGTTTCGTCATGTGAAAAGTCCCAAAATTTGACCGGCCATAACTCACCCAAAATGGGGGTATTCTTAAAGAAATTTGGGTCAAAGTTGAACCGTCCCTAGGCCTACCGAACGCCACTTGTCCCGAGTCGATAGGCCCCCGGGGGCCGGAGATACGGCCCCCCAGAGTTAAGGGGGTCAAACGGAAGGACATGTCCCAGAGACTTGAAACTCAGCTCGTTTGTAGCCCTCGAGGGGCCATGTTTGACGCCGCCTCTCCCGAGTCGATAGGCCCCCGGGGGCCTGAGATACGGATCCCCAAAGACAAAAAGTACCAAAATTTGACCGGCTGTAACTCACCCAAAACGGGGGCAAACTCCACCAAACTCAGGGTATTATTAGACCACGTGGACCTCTTTCCGATGCCACCTGCCCCAAGTCCCTACCCCCCCGGGGGCCGGAGATACGGACCCCCAAATTTTATGTCCACGCTCAACTTATTTGACGGGCCTGACATACTGCTTCCGTGGACACTTCAGTAAAGTGTATTTTTTAATAAGTATGTGCAATATTGTTGATGAAAACACCTCTACTGTACTCAGCACACTCAGTGGAATCCATTTATGTAAGGTTTATCTCATAATACTGTAGAATTTGCATAAAAATGAATGTCCACGGGACCACTATGAATGGCCTGCTGAATAAATTGGAAATTGACATTTTGTCATGCAAATAAACATTTCAATAATTTGGTTAAAAACACATCTGCTGTACTCCCCACACTCAGTGGAGTCCATTTATGTCAGTTTTAGCCCATAATGAAGCAGAATTTGCATACAATTAGACAATATATTTTTTTTCACAGTGCGTTTTTGAGGATTTCACCACATATGGTGCATGTCCATTTCCAATTTATTCAGGCCCGTCAAATAAATTGGAAATGGACATTTTGTCATGTCAATTAACATCCCAAAATTGTTGAAAAAAACACCTCTACTGTACTCAGCACACTCTTTGGAATCCATTTATGTGAGTTTTATGTCATAATACTGTAGAATTTGCTTACAAATGAACAACATTGGGGATTTCACGTTGAGTTTTCGAGTATTTCACCACATATGGTGCATGTCCACCCACAACTTATTTGACGGGCCTGAATAAATTGGAAATGGACATTTTCTCATGTACATAAACATCCCAATATTGTTGATAATAACACATCTACTGTACTCAGCACACTCAGTGGAGTCCATTTATGTCCGTTTCATGTCATAATACTGTAGAATTTGCATAGAAATGAATGTCCGCGGGAGCATTATGGAGGGCCCGCTGAATAAATTGGTAATGGACGTTTCGTCATGTGAAAAGTCCCAAAATTTGACCGGCCATAACTCACCCAAAATGGGGGTATTCTTAAAGAAATTTGGGTCAAAGTTGAACCTTCCCTAGGCCTACCGATTGCCACCTGTCCTGAGTCGATAGGCCCCCGGGGGACGGAGATACGGACCCCAGAGTTAAAGGGGTCAAACGGAAGGACATGTCCCAGAGACTTGAAACTCGGCTCGTTTGTAGCCCTTGAGGGGCCATGTTTGACGCCGCCTCTCCCGAGTCGATAGGCCCCCGGGGGCCTGAGATACGGATCCCCAAAGACAAAAAGTACCAAAATTTGACCGGCTGTAACTCACCCAAAACGGGGGCAAACTCCACCAAACTCAGGGTATTATTAGACCACGTGGACCTCTTTCCGATGCCACCTGCCCCAAGTCCCTACCCCCCCGGGGGCCGGAGATACGGACCCCCAAATTTTATGTCCACGCTCAACTTATTTGACGGGCCTGACATACTGCTTCCGTGGACACTTCAATAAAGTGTATTTTTTAATAAGTATGTGCAATATTGTTGATGAAAACACCTCTACTGTACTCAGCACACTCAGTGGAATCCATTTATGTAAGTTTTATCTCAAAATACTGTAGAATTTGCATAAAAATGAATGTCCACGGGAGCATTATGAAGGGCCCGCTGAATAAATTGGAAATGGACGTTTCGTCATGTCAATAACCATACCAATATTGTTGATAAAAACACCTCTACTGTACTCAGCACACTCAGTGGTATCCATTTATGTAAGTTTTATCTCATAATACTGTAGAATTTGCATGCAAATGAACAAAATTGTGGATTTCAAATTGTGGATTTTCGAGTATTTCACCACATATGGTGCATGTCCATTTCCAATTTATTTGACGGGCCTGAATACATTGGAAATGGACATTTTGTCATGTCAATTAACATCCCAATATTGTTGAAAAAAAAAACACCTCTACTGTACTCAGCACACTCAGTGGAATCCAATGATGTAAGTTTCATGTCATAATACTGTAGAATTTGCATAGAAATGAATGTCCACGGGAGCATTATGGAGGGCCCGCTGAATAAATTGGAAATGGACGTTTCGTCATGTGAAAAGTCCCAAAATTTGACCGGCCATAACTCACCCAAAATGGGGGTATTCTTAAAGAAATTTGGGTCAAAGTTGAACCGTCCCTAGGCCTACCGAACGCCACTTGTCCCGAGTCGATAGGCCCCCGGGGGCCGGAGATACGGCCCCCCAGAGTTAAGGGGGTCAAACGGAAGGACATGTCCCAGAGACTTGAAACTCAGCTCGTTTGTAGCCCTCGAGGGGCCATGTTTGACGCCGCCTCTCCCGAGTCGATAGGCCCCCGGGGGCCTGAGATACGGATCCCCAAAGACAAAAAGTACCAAAATTTGACCGGCTGTAACTCACCCAAAACGGGGGCAAACTCCACCAAACTCAGGGTATTATTAGACCACGTGGACCTCTTTCCGATGCCACCTGCCCCAAGTCCCTACCCCCCCGGGGGCCGGAGATACGGACCCCCAAATTTTATGTCCACGCTCAACTTATTTGACGGGCCTGACATACTGCTTCCGTGGACACTTCAGTAAAGTGTATTTTTTAATAAGTATGTGCAATATTGTTGATGAAAACACCTCTACTGTACTCAGCACACTCAGTGGAATCCATTTATGTAAGGTTTATCTCATAATACTGTAGAATTTGCATAAAAATGAATGTCCACGGGACCACTATGAATGGCCTGCTGAATAAATTGGAAATTGACATTTTGTCATGCAAATAAACATTTCAATAATTTGGTTAAAAACACATCTGCTGTACTCCCCACACTCAGTGGAGTCCATTTATGTCAGTTTTAGCCCATAATGAAGCAGAATTTGCATACAATTAGACAATATATTTTTTTTCACAGTGCGTTTTTGAGGATTTCACCACATATGGTGCATGTCCATTTCCAATTTATTCAGGCCCGTCAAATAAATTGGAAATGGACATTTTGTCATGTCAATTAACATCCCAAAATTGTTGAAAAAAACACCTCTACTGTACTCAGCACACTCTTTGGAATCCATTTATGTGAGTTTTATGTCATAATACTGTAGAATTTGCTTACAAATGAACAACATTGGGGATTTCACGTTGAGTTTTCGAGTATTTCACCACATATGGTGCATGTCCACCCACAACTTATTTGACGGGCCTGAATAAATTGGAAATGGACATTTTCTCATGTACATAAACATCCCAATATTGTTGATAATAACACATCTACTGTACTCAGCACACTCAGTGGAGTCCATTTATGTCCGTTTCATGTCATAATACTGTAGAATTTGCATAGAAATGAATGTCCGCGGGAGCATTATGGAGGGCCCGCTGAATAAATTGGTAATGGACGTTTCGTCATGTGAAAAGTCCCAAAATTTGACCGGCCATAACTCACCCAAAATGGGGGTATTCTTAAAGAAATTTGGGTCAAAGTTGAACCTTCCCTAGGCCTACCGATTGCCACCTGTCCTGAGTCGATAGGCCCCCGGGGGACGGAGATACGGACCCCAGAGTTAAAGGGGTCAAACGGAAGGACATGTCCCAGAGACTTGAAACTCGGCTCGTTTGTAGCCCTTGAGGGGCCATGTTTGACGCCGCCTCTCCCGAGTCGATAGGCCCCCGGGGGCCTGAGATACGGATCCCCAAAGACAAAAAGTACCAAAATTTGACCGGCTGTAACTCACCCAAAACGGGGGCAAACTCCACCAAACTCAGGGTATTATTAGACCACGTGGACCTCTTTCCGATGCCACCTGCCCCAAGTCCCTACCCCCCCGGGGGCCGGAGATACGGACCCCCAAATTTTATGTCCACGCTCAACTTATTTGACGGGCCTGACATACTGCTTCCGTGGACACTTCAATAAAGTGTATTTTTTAATAAGTATGTGCAATATTGTTGATGAAAACACCTCTACTGTACTCAGCACACTCAGTGGAATCCATTTATGTAAGTTTTATCTCAAAATACTGTAGAATTTGCATAAAAATGAATGTCCACGGGAGCATTATGAAGGGCCCGCTGAATAAATTGGAAATGGACGTTTCGTCATGTCAATAACCATACCAATATTGTTGATAAAAACACCTCTACTGTACTCAGCACACTCAGTGGTATCCATTTATGTAAGTTTTATCTCATAATACTGTAGAATTTGCATGCAAATGAACAAAATTGTGGATTTCAAATTGTGGATTTTCGAGTATTTCACCACATATGGTGCATGTCCATTTCCAATTTATTTGACGGGCCTGAATACATTGGAAATGGACATTTTGTCATGTCAATTAACATCCCAATATTGTTGAAAAAAAAAACACCTCTACTGTACTCAGCACACTCAGTGGAATCCAATGATGTAAGTTTCATGTCATAATACTGTAGAATTTGCATAGAAATGAATGTCCACGGGAGCATTATGGAGGGCCCGCTGAATAAATTGGAAATGGACGTTTCGTCATGTGAAAAGTCCCAAAATTTGACCGGCCATAACTCACCCAAAATGGGGGTATTCTTAAAGAAATTTGGGTCAAAGTTGAACCGTCCCTAGGCCTACCGAACGCCACTTGTCCCGAGTCGATAGGCCCCCGGGGGCCGGAGATACGGCCCCCCAGAGTTAAGGGGGTCAAACGGAAGGACATGTCCCAGAGACTTGAAACTCAGCTCGTTTGTAGCCCTCGAGGGGCCATGTTTGACGCCGCCTCTCCCGAGTCGATAGGCCCCCGGGGGCCTGAGATACGGATCCCCAAAGACAAAAAGTACCAAAATTTGACCGGCTGTAACTCACCCAAAACGGGGGCAAACTCCACCAAACTCAGGGTATTATTAGACCACGTGGACCTCTTTCCGATGCCACCTGCCCCAAGTCCCTACCCCCCGGGGGCCGGAGATACGGACCCCCAAATTTTATGTCCACGCTCAACTTATTTGACGGGCCTGACATACTGCTTCCGTGGACACTTCAGTAAAGTGTATTTTTTAATAAGTATGTGCAATATTGTTGATGAAAACACCTCTACTGTACTCAGCACACTCAGTGGAATCCATTTATGTAAGGTTTATCTCATAATACTGTAGAATTTGCATAAAAATGAATGTCCACGGGACCACTATGAATGGCCTGCTGAATAAATTGGAAATTGACATTTTGTCATGCAAATAAACATTTCAATAATTTGGTTAAAAACACATCTGCTGTACTCCCCACACTCAGTGGAGTCCATTTATGTCAGTTTTAGCCCATAATGAAGCAGAATTTGCATACAATTAGACAATATATTTTTTTTCACAGTGCGTTTTTGAGGATTTCACCACATATGGTGCATGTCCATTTCCAATTTATTCAGGCCCGTCAAATAAATTGGAAATGGACATTTTGTCATGTCAATTAACATCCCAAAATTGTTGAAAAAAACACCTCTACTGTACTCAGCACACTCTTTGGAATCCATTTATGTGAGTTTTATGTCATAATACTGTAGAATTTGCTTACAAATGAACAACATTGGGGATTTCACGTTGAGTTTTCGAGTATTTCACCACATATGGTGCATGTCCACCCACAACTTATTTGACGGGCCTGAATAAATTGGAAATGGACATTTTCTCATGTACATAAACATCCCAATATTGTTGATAATAACACATCTACTGTACTCAGCACACTCAGTGGAGTCCATTTATGTCCGTTTCATGTCATAATACTGTAGAATTTGCATAGAAATGAATGTCCGCGGGAGCATTATGGAGGGCCCGCTGAATAAATTGGTAATGGACGTTTCGTCATGTGAAAAGTCCCAAAATTTGACCGGCCATAACTCACCCAAAATGGGGGTATTCTTAAAGAAATTTGGGTCAAAGTTGAACCTTCCCTAGGCCTACCGATTGCCACCTGTCCTGAGTCGATAGGCCCCCGGGGGACGGAGATACGGACCCCAGAGTTAAAGGGGTCAAACGGAAGGACATGTCCCAGAGACTTGAAACTCGGCTCGTTTGTAGCCCTTGAGGGGCCATGTTTGACGCCGCCTCTCCCGAGTCGATAGGCCCCCGGGGGCCTGAGATACGGATCCCCAAAGACAAAAAGTACCAAAATTTGACCGGCTGTAACTCACCCAAAACGGGGGCAAACTCCACCAAACTCAGGGTATTATTAGACCACGTGGACCTCTTTCCGATGCCACCTGCCCCAAGTCCCTACCCCCCCGGGGGCCAGAGATACGGACCCCCAAATTTTATGTCCACGCTCAACTTATTTGACGGGCCTGACATACTGCTTCCGTGGACACTTCAATAAAGTGTATTTTTTAATAAGTATGTGCAATATTGTTGATGAAAACACCTCTACTGTACTCAGCACACTCAGTGGAATCCATTTATGTAAGGTTTATCTCATAATACTGTAGAATTTGCATAAAAATGAATGTCCACGGGACCACTATGAATGGCCTGCTGAATAAATTGGAAATGGACATTTTGTCATGCAAATAAACATTTCAATAATTTGGTTAAAAACACATCTGCTGTACTCCCCACACTCAGTGGAGTCCATTTATGTCAGTTTTAGCCCATAATGAAGCAGAATTTGCATACAATTAGACAATATATTTTTTTTTCACAGTGCGTTTTTGAGGATTTCACCACATATGGTGCATGTCCATTTCCAATTTATTTGACGGGCCTGAATAAATTGGAAATGGACATTTTGTCATGTCAATAACCATACCAATATTGTTGATAAAAACACCTCTACTGTACTCAGCACACTCAGTGGTATCCATTTATGTAAGTTTTATCTCATAATACTGTAGAATTTGCATGCAAATGAACAAAATTGTGGATTTCAAATTGTGGATTTTTGAGTATTTCACCACATATGGTGCATGTCCATTTCCAATTTATTTGACGGGCCTGAATACATTGGAAATGGACATTTTGTCATGTCAATTAACATCCCAATATTGTTGGAAAAAAAACACCTCTACTGTACTCAGCACACTCAGTGGAATCCATTTATGTAAGGTTTATCTCATAATACTGTAGAATTTGCATAAAAATGAATGTCCACGGGACCACTATGAATGGCCTGCTGAATAAATTGGAAATGGACATTTTGTCATGCAAATAAACATTTCAATAATTTGGTTAAAAACACATCTGCTGTACTCCCCACACTCAGTGGAGTCCATTTATGTGAGTTTTAGCCCATAATGAAGCAGAATTTGCATACAATTAGACAATATATATTTTTGTCACAGTGCGTTTTTGAGGATTTCACCACATATGGTGCATGTCCATTTCCAATTTATTTGACGGGCCTGACATACTGCTTCCGTGGACACTTCAATAAAGTGTATTTTTTAATAAGTATGTGCAATATTGTTGATGAAAACACCTCTACTGTACTCAGCACACTCAGTGGAATCCATTTATGTAAGGTTTATCTCATAATACTGTAGAATTTGCATAAAAATGAATGTCCACGGGACCACTATGAATGGCCTGCTGAATAAATTGGAAATGGACATTTTGTCATGCAAATAAACATTTCAATAATTTGGTTAAAAACACATCTGCTGTACTCCCCACACTCAGTGGAGTCCATTTATGTCAGTTTTAGCCCATAATGAAGCAGAATTTGCATACAATTAGACAATTTTTTTTTTTTCACAGTGCGTTTTTGAGGATTTCACCACATATGGTGCATGTCCATTTCCAATTTATTTGACGGGCCTGAATAAATTGGAAATGGACATTTTGTCATGTCAATTAACATCCCAAAATTGTTGAAAAAAACACCTCTACTGTACTCAGCACACTCATTGGAATCCATTTATGTAAGTTTTATGTCATAATACTGTAGAATTTGCTTACAAATGAACAACATTGGGGATTTCACGTTGAGTTTTCGAGTATTTCACCACATATGGTGCACGTCCACCCACAACTTATTTGACGGGCCTAAATAAATTGGAAATGGACATTTTCTCATGTACATAAACATCCCAATATTGTTGATAAAAACACATCTACTGTACTCAGCACACTCAGTGGAGTCCATTTATGTCAGTTTCATGTCATAATACTGTAGAATATGCATACAAATGAACAACATTGGGGATTTCACGTTGACTTTTCGAGTATTTCACCACATATGGTGCATGTCCACCCACAACTTATTTGACGGGCCTAAATAAATTGGAAATGGACATTTTCTCATGAACATAAACATCCCAAAATTGTTGAAAAAAACACCTCTACTGTACTCAGCACACTCTTTGGAATCCATTTATGTGAGTTTTATGTCATAATACTGTAGAATTTGCTTACAAATGAACAACATTGGGGATTTCACGTTGAGTTTTCGAGTATTTCACCACATATGGTGCATGTCCACCCACAACTTATTTGACGGGCCTGAATAAATTGGAAATGGACATTTTCTCATGTACATAAACATCCCAATATTGTTGATAATAACACATCTACTGTACTCAGCACACTCAGTGGAGTCCATTTATGTCCGTTTCATGTCATAATACTGTAGAATTTGCATAGAAATGAATGTCCGCGGGAGCATTATGGAGGGCCCGCTGAATAAATTGGTAATGGACGTTTCGTCATGTGAAAAGTCCCAAAATTTGACCGGCCATAACTCACCCAAAATGGGGGTATTCTTAAAGAAATTTGGGTCAAAGTTGAACCTTCCCTAGGCCTACCGATTGCCACCTGTCCTGAGTCGATAGGCCCCCGGGGGACGGAGATACGGACCCCAGAGTTAAAGGGGTCAAACGGAAGGACATGTCCCAGAGACTTGAAACTCGGCTCGTTTGTAGCCCTTGAGGGGCCATGTTTGACGCCGCCTCTCCCGAGTCGATAGGCCCCCGGGGGCCTGAGATACGGATCCCCAAAGACAAAAAGTACCAAAATTTGACCGGCTGTAACTCACCCAAAACGGGGGCAAACTCCACCAAACTCAGGGTATTATTAGACCACGTGGACCTCTTTCCGATGCCACCTGCCCCAAGTCCCTACCCCCCCGGGGGCCAGAGATACGGACCCCCAAATTTTATGTCCACGCTCAACTTATTTGACGGGCCTGACATACTGCTTCCGTGGACACTTCAATAAAGTGTATTTTTTAATAAGTATGTGCAATATTGTTGATGAAAACACCTCTACTGTACTCAGCACACTCAGTGGAATCCATTTATGTAAGGTTTATCTCATAATACTGTAGAATTTGCATAAAAATGAATGTCCACGGGACCACTATGAATGGCCTGCTGAATAAATTGGAAATGGACATTTTGTCATGCAAATAAACATTTCAATAATTTGGTTAAAAACACATCTGCTGTACTCCCCACACTCAGTGGAGTCCATTTATGTCAGTTTTAGCCCATAATGAAGCAGAATTTGCATACAATTAGACAATATATTTTTTTTTCACAGTGCGTTTTTGAGGATTTCACCACATATGGTGCATGTCCATTTCCAATTTATTTGACGGGCCTGAATAAATTGGAAATGGACATTTTGTCATGTCAATAACCATACCAATATTGTTGATAAAAACACCTCTACTGTACTCAGCACACTCAGTGGTATCCATTTATGTAAGTTTTATCTCATAATACTGTAGAATTTGCATGCAAATGAACAAAATTGTGGATTTCAAATTGTGGATTTTTGAGTATTTCACCACATATGGTGCATGTCCATTTCCAATTTATTTGACGGGCCTGAATACATTGGAAATGGACATTTTGTCATGTCAATTAACATCCCAATATTGTTGGAAAAAAAACACCTCTACTGTACTCAGCACACTCAGTGGAATCCATTTATGTAAGGTTTATCTCATAATACTGTAGAATTTGCATAAAAATGAATGTCCACGGGACCACTATGAATGGCCTGCTGAATAAATTGGAAATGGACATTTTGTCATGCAAATAAACATTTCAATAATTTGGTTAAAAACACATCTGCTGTACTCCCCACACTCAGTGGAGTCCATTTATGTGAGTTTTAGCCCATAATGAAGCAGAATTTGCATACAATTAGACAATATATATTTTTGTCACAGTGCGTTTTTGAGGATTTCACCACATATGGTGCATGTCCATTTCCAATTTATTTGACGGGCCTGACATACTGCTTCCGTGGACACTTCAATAAAGTGTATTTTTTAATAAGTATGTGCAATATTGTTGATGAAAACACCTCTACTGTACTCAGCACACTCAGTGGAATCCATTTATGTAAGGTTTATCTCATAATACTGTAGAATTTGCATAAAAATGAATGTCCACGGGACCACTATGAATGGCCTGCTGAATAAATTGGAAATGGACATTTTGTCATGCAAATAAACATTTCAATAATTTGGTTAAAAACACATCTGCTGTACTCCCCACACTCAGTGGAGTCCATTTATGTCAGTTTTAGCCCATAATGAAGCAGAATTTGCATACAATTAGACAATTTTTTTTTTTTCACAGTGCGTTTTTGAGGATTTCACCACATATGGTGCATGTCCATTTCCAATTTATTTGACGGGCCTGAATAAATTGGAAATGGACATTTTGTCATGTCAATTAAC
Source organism: Garra rufa (assembly GCF_049309525.1). Taxonomy (NCBI): domain Eukaryota; kingdom Metazoa; phylum Chordata; class Actinopteri; order Cypriniformes; family Cyprinidae; genus Garra; species Garra rufa. The sequence goes on along the minus strand of NC_133367.1, from coordinate 46,901,206 downwards.
ATCCCAAAATTGTTGAAAAAAACACCTCTACTGTACTCAGCACACTCATTGGAATCCATTTATGTAAGTTTTATGTCATAATACTGTAGAATTTGCTTACAAATGAACAACATTGGGGATTTCACGTTGAGTTTTCGAGTATTTCACCACATATGGTGCACGTCCACCCACAACTTATTTGACGGGCCTAAATAAATTGGAAATGGACATTTTCTCATGTACATAAACATCCCAATATTGTTGATAAAAACACATCTACTGTACTCAGCACACTCAGTGGAGTCCATTTATGTCAGTTTCATGTCATAATACTGTAGAATATGCATACAAATGAACAACATTGGGGATTTCACGTTGACTTTTCGAGTATTTCACCACATATGGTGCATGTCCACCCACAACTTATTTGACGGGCCTAAATAAATTGGAAATGGACATTTTCTCATGAACATAAACATCCCAGTATTGTTGATAAAAACACATCTACTGTACTCAGCACACTCAGTGTAGTCAGTTTATGTCAGTTTCATGTCATAATACTGTAGAATATGCATACAAATGAACAACATTGGGGATTTCACGTTGAGTTTTCGAGTATTTCACCACATATGGTGCATGTCCACCCACAACTTATTTGACGGGCCTAAATAAATTGGAAATGGACATTTTCTCATGAACATAAACATCCCAATATTGTTGATAAAAACACATCTACTGTACTCAGCACACTCAGTGGAGTCCATTTATATCCGTTTCATGTCATAATACTGTACAATTTGCATAAAAATTAATGCCCACGGGAGCATTATGAAGGGCCCGCTGAATAAATTGGAAATGGACATTTCTTCATGTAAATAAACATCCCAGTATTGCTGATAAAAACACAAGGTCCTAGGGCTTTGTGCTTTGGGGGCGCCAGCGAGGGGCGCCAGAGATGCGAGAATCTCGAATCTCGTTGCCCCACGATCCAGCGTCTCCAAACGGGGGACGTCCACGAACCCGCTAGGCCGAACCAATTCAAATAAATTGCAGGTGGGATTTTTTCAGAAACGTCCCAGGAGCACGAAACTCGGCACGGCGGCTCTCGGGGGCCCCCCGAGTGAGGCGCCGAAAGCGCGTGGCCCTATGACGACGTGCTTTTTTTTCCGCGGTCCGATGGTTTCGTGCTTTGGGGGCCTGAGCGAGGGGCCCCCGAGATGCCAGAATCTCAAATCTCGAGTTCCTACCACCCATCGTCTCAAAACGGGGGACGTCCCACTTACCATTTAAACGCGTACAGGTTTGGTGGACGCACGTTCCCTTTTTTGACCTTTTGACCCCTAAAGAAGGCTGTACGGTCGCAGGACTTTGGCGACTGGCTGAGGGGGTCCCCTCGAGCCAAAGGTTTCGATTTCAGCTCGATCGGCCCTTTCGAAAGCGTGTCCACGAACCCGCTAGGCCGAACCCATTCAAATAAATTGCAGGTGGGATTTTTTCAGAAACGTCCCAGGGGCCCGAAATTCGGCACGGTGACTCCAGGGGCATCCCAGAGCGAGGCGCCAAAAGCGCCAGGCCCTAGGACGAAGGAAAAATCGAGAGCCTCCTGCACAAAATATCTCCCTCAGTCCTCTTAGACTCTTACACAGTCAGAGCCTTTCGAGTGATTTCAAAGTGTCAAAGGGGTATTTTTTTCCCGAGGTCCTAGGGCTTCGTGCTTCGGGGGTGCGATCGAGGGGCCCCAGAGATGCGCAAATCTCGAATCTCGTGGCCCTACGACCCAGCGTCTCCGAACGGGAGACGTCCACGAACCCGCTAGGCCGAACCCATTCAAATAAATGGCAGGTGGACGCGCGCTCCCTTTTTTGACCTTTTGACCCCTAAAAAAGGCCGTACGGTCACAGGACTTTTCCGACCGGTCGAGGAGGTCCCCTCGAGCCGAAGGTTTCGAATTCAGCTCAATCGTCCCTTTCGGAAGCGTGTCCACGAACCCGCTAGGCCGAACCCATTCAAATAAATTGCAGGTGGGATTTTTTCAGAAACGTCCCAGGGGCCCGAAATTCGGCACGGTGGCTCCAGGGCCATCACAGAGCGAGGCGCCAAAAGCGCCAGGCCCTAGGACGAAGGAAAAATCGAGAGCCTCCTGCACAAAATATCTCCCTCAGTCTTCTTAGACTCTTACACAGTCAGAGCCTTTCCAGTGATTTCAAAGTGTCAAAGGGGTATTTTTTTTCCCGAGGTCCTAGGGCTTCGTGCTTCGGGGGTGCGATCGAGGGGCCCCAGAGATGCGCAAATCTCGAATCTCATGGCCCTACGACCCAGCGTCTCCGAACGGGAGACGTCCACGAACCCGCTAGGCCGAACCCATTCAAATAAATGGCAGGTGGGATTTTTTTAGAAACGTCCCAGGGACCCGAAATTCGGCACGGTGGCTCTCGGGGGCCCCCCAAGCGAGGCTCCGAAAGCGCGTGGCCCTAGGACGACGCGCTTTTTTTCCCGCGGTCCGATAGGCTCGTGCTTCGGGGGCCTGAGCGAGGGGCCCCCGAGATGCCAGAATCTCAAATCTCGAGTTCCTACCACCCATCGTCTCAGAACTGGGGACGTCCCGCTTCCCATTTAAACGCGTACAGGTTTGGTGGACGCGCGCTCCCTTTTTTGACCTTTCGTACGTTCGCGGGACTTTGGCGACCGGTCGAGGGGGTCCCCTCGAGCCAAAGGTTTCGATTTCAGCTCGATCTGCCCTTTCGGAAGCGTGTCCACGAACCCGCTAGGCCGAACCCATTCAAATAAATTGCAGGTGGGATTTTTTCAGAAACGTCCCAGGAGCACGAAACTTGGCACGGCGGCTCCCGGGGCCTCCCCGAGCGTGCCGCCGAAAGCGCGGGGCCCTAGGATGACGCACTTTTTTTTCCCGTGGTGCTATGGGCTCGTGCTTCGGGGGCCTGAGCATGGGGTCCCCGAGATGCTCAAATCTCAAATCCTGGGTCCCTATGACCTTTCGTCTTGGAACTACAAAAATAGCTGCAAATGGACAAATAGTGGGTTCGTGGGACCAGGGGGGCGGGGCTCGTGGCCGGGGAGGAGGTCCCGTGGGGTTCCGCGGGCGTTCCGTAACAGTAATGGGCAAATGGACAAATAGTGGGTTCGTGGGACCTGGGGGGCGGGGCTCGTGGCCGGGGAGGGGGTCCCGGGGGGTTCCGGGGATGTTCCGGAACAATAATGGGCAAATGGACAAATAGTGGGTTCGTGGGACCTTGGGGGCGGGGCTAGTGGCCGGGGAGGGGGTCCCGGGGGGTTCCGGGGACGTTCCGTAACAATAATGGGCAAATGGACAAATAGTGGGTTCGTGGGACCTTGGGGGCGGGGCTAGTGGCCGAGGAGGGGAAAAACTGGACGAATGTCTTGAAATATATCATCGGATAGATGTCTTGAGGTGTGGTAACCATAGTATAAGCGGAATAATTTACTTTGATTCGTTGAATTCTACGAAAATAATGCACACCCGAGGTGTAACAGCCACTCCGCTTCACGTCGTGACCACATCATCACCTCAGGTGTGCATTATTTTCATAGAATTCAACGGCCCATCATCAATTATTCCTTACGTATTAAAACCTCAATGTATTATGTATGAGAGAGAGATGGACTGAGCGAGTGATTAATGTACTTGCATCATTTATAATTCATATTTATGATGATTTGACATTAGTTTGAATGTTTACTGAAGAAAGCGCTAATATCCGTTCATCTGTTAAAGGTGATTTTGCTGCTCAGTGCATTTATTTGCTGTGGCAAGCTGTTTTTGAGGCTAAAAATAACTTCCACTTAACTTTTCATTTTAAAAGTCCCAAAGTCACTATTAACTGCTCACTCATAAAACGGACTCTTGTCGCCATCTAAAGGCCAAACAATGTAACGTTAACTAAAATTACCACGAATACACGTTTCTCAATAATAAAAACTATTATTAAATACATTACTTGAAATATAATTTATATACATTTTATTTATTGAGTAGTAATCTTTAATAAACAACAAAAACATTCATCAAAGAGTTGCTAGGCAATTCAGTCAAGAGTGAAGGCAGCATTCAGCATTGGATTTACATGAACATGATATATAAACTATCTTCTTCTCTGGAACAAATAATAGATTAATGAGACCAAACACTGCCCGTTATATTTACCCATAATGAATTACATGTCATGTGTAACCACTACAGAGACATCAGAGACAGCGGTAAATTCCAGAAGATGTGGCCGTGGTGAGAGAAAAAAAAAACAGACCCGGCTAGAACACACGGAGTGATACAAAATTGTGAAAGAGCATTCCTGTAGCGATACCAGTAGAATATCTCACAGTTCTCAACCAATCATGATCTAATAATAATAAAATAATCTATTCCTGTTAATGTGAAATAAACTGCTCCGATCACTTTGCTGTTCGAATGAGATCACTCAGTGGTCTTAAGAGTGCTCTTGAAGGTCAAAATGATTGAAATAACTATTAAATAAAGAAGGCAGGGCTTTACTATTCACAGAAACATTAAACATTAAAGTAATATCCAGTGATGCAAACTACTCAACTTTACATAGATTCATTTTTAGGCAGCAGAGTAGGCAATTAACAATTAAGAGCGAATGCGTACATATTATCAAAATAAAAAATACTGTTTGCAAATAGTTCAGATGCATTACAAATTTACATTCACAGTAACATTACAATACTAATATTGATGTCTGTCTTAATATGTTATTATCTAAATGTTATAGCTTCTTGTTCTTGTTACTTCAAAAGATTCATAGCAATTCTCATTACAGATTTGGAAAGATGTTTGGTGCATTTTATATTTTCAAACCCATGTTCATCCATGTTGATTTAAACTCATAACACTTGTATTAAATGGAGTCTCTGAGACATAGTTTTCTTGTGTGTTAATGAATTCAGTGTCATGCTTCACTCTCAAACAAAATGTGGTAGCATGTTGTTAATTATTTTATGGAAAAGAGTTTACCTCAGTATCTCCAGCTTACAGTTTCTCTTCAGTTCATCAGAAAGCAGTTTCACTCCATGATCCTTCAGGTCATTGTTACTCAGGTCCAGCTCTTTCAGGACAGAGTTTGAGGATTGTAAAACTGATGACAAACTCTCACAGGACTGGGCAGTGAGATTACATATGGAAAGTCTGAATGAGGAAAAACAGTAATTGCACACAATATTAGTCTTGGCAATGTGATTTTTATGATTAAATGTTGGGGAAAAACAATGAAAGCGTTTGAACTCAAACCTCAGTATCTCAAGCTTAGAGTTTCTCTTCAGTCCATCAGAAAGCAGATTCACTCCTTTATCCTTCAGGTCATTGTTACTCAGGTCCAGCTCTCTCAGGACAGAGTTTGAGGATTGTAAAACTGATGACAAACTCTCACAGGACTGGGCAGTGAGATTACAGCCATATAGCCTGAGTGGAAAACAAAACAAACAGCCATATTAATGTGTTTATCAGGTTTATATGCCGGCCTTCATATTTGGCCTAAGTACAGCATAATCAACATTATTCAGTAAAATGTTATTAGTAACAGAAATAAGCACAAATCTCAGGGCATGTAAAAAAAATCTCCAAGGCCAAAAAAGCCCCTCAGGATCAATGTCAGAGCCAGGATTCGCCCTTGAGTAAGACCTTGATTAGCTGGTTCAGATGTTTAATTGGGGTTGGAGCTAAACTCTACTGGACATCGGCAAAAATGCAAAAGGGGAAAGGACAGCAAAAACACAAAAGTCCTGTAAATAAATAAACTATATTTCTTTATCTCTGCCCCTTAGTAATATTTATACTAAAGGGCTGTTGAATGCTTTAATCTTATTGGCTGACAAAAGTTCTAAGGTGTGATTTTTCTTTCTGGAAAACCACATGACGAAAGTAATTCCAGGCAGAACTTTACTGCATTACATATTATCAGTAAAAAAACTTTAGCAACTTGACATTTTGGAATTAGCAAAGGAGGCTTTGGATGAGATGTGTAAGAAATTAACCCTACTCACAATAAGACAAAAACTGGATGAAAGCCTTGAAATATATAATCTGATCAATGTCTTGATGTGTGGTTACTGTAGTGTAAGCGGAATAATTGACTGCGGGCAAAGTCATTTATTCAATTATTAATAATGCACAACTGTAAATCGCGTCATCACCACATCATGTGTGCATTATTTTTCTAATAATTTAACAGCCCAGAGTCAATTATTCCTTAATTAACTCATGTATATACTTTATGTTGCGATTTGTTTATTTTTCAGTGTGACAGTGTAATGTGTATATATTGTCAGAATTGTATTTGTATTCCTACTTTATTATTTTGGATTGATATTTACTAATCTTAAAATATGCTAAAGCATTTAATAAAACCAACTAAAAAAAAAATTGCTTGGGGAGTGATGTGTTCCACTTCATACTACTAATATTTTACATTTTCAGTGGTATTTTACAGTTTAACATAGCTTAGTTCAGCGGTTCTCAATTCCAGTCCTCGTGCCCACCCCTCCCTCCCTCTGCTCTGTACATTTTATGTGTTTCTCTTACCGCTTTAGATGTTTGTTCTATTCGAACGTAAGTGCCCTTCTAAGTGGACCTCACAGGATATTGCATATATTAAAGCGTGCAAGACATGAATTTAAATTGTATTTATTTACAGATGCATTTATCTCACACTTCACACCTCTCATTAGTTTCATCTGTGTGTAAAGACGCTGTATGCGGTGGTGTAGCGCAAATATCTGAATGAATGTTTCGTAGTAAAAGTGTAGTAAACTTCAACTTCCCCCTTCACTCAGGGAGTAGGGAGCAATGAACACTGTGCAGGGACCATGTCAATCGAACACAGTTCATGCACGGAGCTCACTTTTAACTGGTTATCTGAATGAGATGTGTTATCTAAGAGAGAATATGGTATATACGAGGGTGTGGGAACTGGAGGACTGGAATTGAGAACCGTTCTCCTAGTTCAATATATGAATAGGGTGTTCGTCAACTGATTGCATGCAGTCAGAGATTCCAGTATTGACAGCTTTATTATAACACTTAGAAACGTACCAACATTATAAACACTGAAGGCTATTTTAGATTCCCCCACTTTACAACAAATCCTTTGCATTTAATGATAATCAGAACAGAACAAGAATGAAAAAATATATATTTTAATGTATAAATATAATTGCAGTATATAATATAGGCTTAGCTATAAAAAACAAACAAACAAAAAAACGCATAACTGAAGGTAAAGCTGGGGTCATATCATACCTCTCTCATTCGACACAAATCCAAATGTTTCCATATCAGCGGTATTATTTGAAGCAAAACTAGTATTTATCATGTAAAATAGGATTTGTAGTTCATGTGCATTTCAGTATCGACAGAAAAAAATCATAATGAGCAAAAATAACCTACGCTGAATGAAACGGTAAATGGCTGCGCTGTTTGCAATAAATATATAGTGCAGTGAAGTGACAACTACAGTGCTCTACATTTAACCCATCCAAGTGCACACATACAGTAGTGAACACACACCCAGGGCTTGGTGCCTTGTTCAAGGGACTCACCTCAGGCGTGGTATTGAGGGTGGAGAGAGCACTGGTTATTCACCTTGACTTTTGAAGAGGCAATTGTGGCCCAAAAGAAGAGCAAGACTTCTTGACTTCAGTGCATTATGATGATATAATAACAGTAAACCAATCCACAACATAACTAAAGCGATAACCAGCTTCTCTGTGCTAACACTGATTTTAAACTGGAAAATTGCATCTGCTTAATAAATGCATTATTGTAGGATGGCAGCAGTAGAATCACTCAAATCAAGATGACACAATTGTTTTTAATTATGAATGCATCATTGTGTGTTGGATGAGTTAGGTGAAATATTTAGCAAGAAATCATTCACTGATGTTTATGACAACTGCAGATGACAAATTTATAAACAATTTTGCACTGTGCCATCTTTCTTCTAGAACATGTTTGATTTAGTTTACCGCATTAACTAATATGCAGGAACTAACATGTAATTAAGGTGGTGCTATTCATGCAGTAATTCATATGACTCATAAATAAACAAAATAAAAGGAAAAGACTGTTGACATGCAGGGGGGAACAGATCAAGATGTCACAGTCAGAATTGGCAAAGCGCGAGCAGCCTTTGTCATGTTAAAGAACATCTGGGCTTCAAGAGAGATCACCACGGCCACGAAATTGCGCATCTTCAATTCCAATGTTAAATCGGTCTTACTCTATGGCTCAGAGACTTGGAGGATGACCAAAGCAACGCAGCAGAAGATACAGACATTCTTCAACACCTGCCTGAGGCGTATCTTCAAAATCAGGTGGCCAGATAAGATCAGTAATGAAGAACTATGGCAGAAAGCGGGACAAGAATCAATAACAAGCCAGATTCTAAGAAGAAAGTGGGGCTGGATAGGACATACACTGAGGAAACCAGCCTCCAGCATCACCCGCCAGGCCTTAAAGTGGAATCCACAGGGAAAGCGGAAGAGGGGCCGGCCTAGGAATAGTTGGAGGCGGGATGCAGACTTAGAGCTGAAGCAGATTGGGACCAACTGGACGGAGGCAGAAAGGATAGCCCAGAGCCGCGATAGATGGCGAAGTGTTGTCGATGGCCTATGCTCCCTTGGGAGCTATGGGCCTAAGTAAGTAAGTACTGGTGCTCCCAACTTCAAAAAGTTAGGAGCATCCAAAAAATTTAGGAGCACCCAATTTCTTTTTAGTTATGCGCCGATCTTGATTCTTCATGGCCGATTCTGATTAGCACACGTACATCTCGGAGATGTCTATTTGACGTCTGTATTTACATCTGCAAGATGTAGTTTGCTCATCTGCAATACGTCTATTGGACGTTTCCTATCAGATGTCAAATAAAAGTCGTCTTTAAGATGTTTGGGATTCAGAATGTGTTTAAAACTGACATCTTACAGACATCTGCCAGACGTTTGTACCAGAATTGTATCTGACAGAATGTGCGCTGTTTTGTAATCTTCAAAAGCAGATTGTGGAGACCTTTTATTTGTCCACAATAAAAAAAATAAAATCGTCATATCACACCCCCCTAATTGCAATGCAGTTTGTGCAACGCCAGAACAGGGTTTGGTTGAGAGAGAGAGAGAGAGAGAGAGAAAAAAACGTCCGGTTCCAAGTTAAGCGGAGCGCAGTGTCAGTGACAGGGAGTGATTGACGGCTCAGGGATCGCAAAATGTCAAAATCTCTGGTAGCCCTTCGGGCAGGTACTCATCAGATTTTGTTATCCCGAAAATTAATTTAACTAGCCCAAATAAAAAATACTTTTTTTAAATATAAAAAAATCAGATAGGAGTCTAAATGTCAATCAAAAATGTTTTCAATGCACAAATATAAACAAATATCAAGAAAGGTTCATCATTTCACCATTTAGTGTAGCTGCAGAATTTTAAAATATCAATTTAAGGCAATTTATGACCTTTTTTTTAAAGAGCTGCACAAGTTAAATGAACAATATGAGTGGGTTGGACAATGTAAGGTAGAACATTAAGCCATAAAATTACATGATTTATGAAACAAAAACAATATCTAATACAATGGCATTTCAACCTTTATACCATTAAAAGGGATAAATCAAGTATATAATTTCTTATATTTATTTATACTACAGGGCCGTTGAATGCTTGAATCTGATTGGCTGACGAACGTTCTAGAGGTGTGCATTATATTCAGGGAAACGCACGGCAAACGTAGTTCCAGGCAGCTTTAGACCGCAGTGCATGTCTATATCACTTCGCCATACGATTTCAGTTATTTCAAAGGTCCTTACAGCCCAAAACAGCAAAATAACTAAAACCCACAATGACACTGGCCAAACTAATAAATACAGTAAACATCAGGATAAAAAGGACAGATTATTTCCATGTTTTTTTCCACAATATATTACGTTTTATTATGTACGGAAAGCACAAACTCTTTTTCTCTCGCCCTCTTCTCACTCACCTCACAGACGCACACACATAACAGTACAGTTTGCACTCGCGTTAGCATTCGCGCTAATGTTGTTAGCGCTGCTCTGACGATTAACAACTTAAAAACGACATGACAGCTCTCACACGCGAGGTATCAACGGCGTGGTCTTGAAGAAAATGAACTTAAAGTTTAACTGTTAGTAGAGACAATGCTGCCAGTCACCCTTGAGAGACACAGATGTGAGAGAGGTAAAGTCATACACTTAGTTTCTCTCCCTCACTCTTTCCGTCTGTCTGCTTGTCTGTCGGTCTGTCTAAACTTCATTATTAACGGCATTATTTTGCTATTAACAGCCCAAGCGTCATTACTAGTTCTAAAATGACGTTTTGGAACTAGCAATGAAGCTGTTGAATGAGCTGCGTAAGAAATTAATCCTACTCACAATAGCGTTTTAAGAATAAAAACCGGACGAATGTCTTGAAATATATCACTTGATCGATGTCTTGAGGTGTGGTAACTGTAGTATAAGCGGAATAATTGACTTCGGGCCGTAGAATTCTACGCGTTGTGACCGCATCACCACCTCGGGTGTGCATTATTTCCTAAGAATTCTACTGCCCGTCGTCAATTATTCCTTACATAAGATATATAACATTAGTATTACTTAATTGTTTAGACTTTTAAAAGGCACATTAAATTATTTCACACTTAGCCCTACACATTTAGCCTACATTATTTGCAATAATTTGACCATAAACAGCTGAAAAAAATTATTGGAAATAAAAATGTATTCTGTGTCACTAGGGGGCGCTTTAGTAGTGCTGAAATATTAGAGTTTCCCTAGTAACGGCTGTACACAAATCAGCACTAACGCTGTTTATCAGACATGAAATGAAAATGCCAAGGACACGTTTCTGAGGACAGTCGGTTCCCTTCAGATACATTCATATAAAGACATCAGTGCCGCGTTTTGACTTTGAAACATGCAGTGCACATATTTATACAATGACATCATTGCCTTTTGAAGATTTATCCATCCCTATCGCGATTGTCTTTCCATCTCTTAAACTTATAATCAAGACTTATACTATTTTACATATTTATAACTTTTTATGGCCTTACATTTAATACAAATAAATTGAGGAGTTTTAAGGACCTGCAGAAGTCGCTTTCTTTACAATAGACTGTCGGGGAGTCCGATGAAACATTCTGGTAGCCCGACTGGAAACACAAGAGCCCCGGGACGTCGGGCTGGCAATTTTGCGAGCCCTTCCGGCTAATATCTCAAATCTGCCTTTAAGGTAATAATGTGAAAATTAAGTTTGGTTATTTAATGTTGGAGTTACTGTATCAGCTCACAGCAATTTCGAGCCCTGTATATGCTGCTGAGTTTGGTTCATTTCTGTGTGGCGCGGTGTTCTACAAACAAGTTCATGGAAAGGAAACTGCGATGACAGAAATACAAGTAAATGTACTGCAGTGTCAAAAGATCTGTATGACCAAAAATAACAAGAGTATTTTATGTTTCCACTGTTTTATCATACCGACGCCAAACACTTATAGCATAGTCAACCAAACATATAGATACTTTACATACACTGGTTAATTCAAATAGTTCATAGTACAATACATGCTGTTCAGCCTGAGCTTTGGCAAAGCACATATTTGCTCATGTGAAGAGTTTTTTTTTTTTTTTTGGCAGAAAGCAGGTTAAGTACAAAGCCGTGTTTACATACAAAATAATAGTTTAGCATCTAAACAACAGCGTTTGCTTTCAAATTAATTAGTTTTGGCTTGTTTAGCAACTTTTGTTAAAAAAACACTTTTCATTCTTGTTGAGTTCAGTTTTGTTCTAAATACCATTACATTTAAAGGATTTATTGTGGTAATCAAACAAATCAAATCAACAAAGAAAGCAAATCAAACTGATTCATGAACAATTTGATCCAGTTCAACTCACTGACTCAGTGATCTGGTCACAGCGGTTCACATTGTCAACACACTGAATCTGTCCAACTGAAATCAGGGAAAGACCTGAGAGTAATATAATCCTAAGAGCACAGCTTTGTTTAGTGTGCAGAGGATTTGATTGACAAAGTGAAAATAAAGATACTATACTAAATGTATAAAGAAAAGGAACATGTTTTAAATAGACATGAAATGCTTGATTGAAACAAACTGTTCAAGAGAACCACTTAAAGAAATATAGGTATTATTAATTGGAAAACTGCATTAAAAAATTCCAGGTTTTCCAGGATGCTTGGAAACCCAGATTGTTTTCACATCAGGTTTTTTGAGTAGACATTCCCTGCCTTGTGCCCTTGGAGAAACATCACTAACACATTTATTCTATAATATAAATGGGAAAATTGGTTAGCTGTAGTTGTGAATTGGCAATTCATCCACATATTGTAACCTAGTGATTTAGTGAATGTCAAACCTCAGTATGTTCAGCTGACAGTGTGAACTCTTCAGTCCATCATAAACCTCACCTCTAGGCTTGAGTCTAGAGTGTGGAATTAAAAGGAGGTTCTGGTCGCGGGATCTCAAGCTTCTCAAGGGGCTATAATGGTGGAGCAATTCGGAGAGGTAAATGGGTTCTTGATGATGTAATGATTTAAAAACAAATAATACAATTTTGAAATGTATTCTAGATTTGACAGGCAGTCAGTGAAGGGCCTTCAAGAGCGTAGTGACATGATCCCTTTTTTTCTTTTTTAGAAGAAACTTAGCAGCGGCGTTCTGGACCAATTGAAGACGGGCAATTTGTGATTAAGAGATGCCACAATATAAAGAGTTACAATAGTCTAGACGCGACGTAATAAAAGCATGAACGGCCATCTCCAGTGTCTTGTCGGTGAGAAAATGTTTGATTTTTGCAAGTGTACGGAACTGATAAAAACTAGATCCAATCACGGTGGAAATTTGTTTATCAAATTTTAGCGTGTCATCCAACAAAACACCCAGGTTCTGTACCTGTGAGGACCTAAAAGCAGATAAACGTCCTAGGTCAAAATCAGAGGCCTTCATATTAGAGCTGCACAATGAATCGTTAAAAGATGGCGATCTCGATTCGACCCCCACACGATCTTAATCCAGCCAATTCACGATTCAGCTAATTATATTTTATTTATATTTTACAAAACTTTCGCTAGTCTAACTACTGCACAGACTGCTGTGAGCTGATGCAGTGACAGGGTCGCCGTTCATTACATAACCATTTAAACTTCATCTTTACTTTATTACATTTAATAAAGATTTGAGATATTAGCCGTCAATCGCTCCCTGTCACTGAAACTGCGCTCCGCTCCGCTGAACTCGGAACCGGACGCTTTTTTTTTTCTCTCAACCAAACTCTGTTCCGGTTCTGCACAAACAGCATTGCAATTAGGGGTGTGTGATCTGACGATTTTTGATGTTCAACAATTAAAAGGTCTTTACAATCTGCTTTTGAAGAAATATACTTAAGCAATAAGGTACCTTCAGCCGTGATTTATTCATGATACAGCACAGCCTCAAATACCTTATTGCTTTTATAAAACGGTTACCACACAATAAAAATATTAAAATCAAAAAAATATATTAATTTATATATATTAAGTTGTACGTTTTCATAAAGTAAAATCATTAACTGCCTTCCGCTGTAAAAAGTAGTCCCTAACTGCTGCAGCTGTGTTTACGTTGCTAAGGGTGGTTGCTAAGGAGGTTCAATGATACACAAAACCGTTGAGTGAAGCGGTCATAGCAGTGCCGTATCATGAATACGACACAGCTGCTGACCAATCAGAATTGAGGAATGGAACTAACCGTTTTATAATGTCAGATGCAATTCATGGCGCCTCTGTCTCAATGTACTGTACGACGCGGCATACATTCACATCAAATGATCATTGATGTGTCCCCCGGTAACTCAGCGGCAGAGTTCCACACACACAGGGGAGTAACTTCCACTGGGGACACGCTTTTCAAAATCCCGTTGGTGTCCACCCACCTTCAGATGGTTTTGTTCAAGTAATTTCTTGTATTGTAGAATGCTGATATATCATTTCTTATTATTTCTAAAGTGTAATAGGGAAAAAGGCAATGAGGAAGTCTGTTTGTTTAAAAGGTCAAAACTCCTGTTATCAAGTAGATTTTTGAGGTGCACTCTTGTCATAAATAATTTTTCCTACATAATTTGTAGCACAACAAAAAGTCAAATATCTATTTAGGAGCCTTATGGTGCGTTCACACCGGACGCGAATGAAGCGGCAAGCGCGAGTGATTTACATGTTAAGTCAATGCAAAGACGCAAATAGCCATCCTGCGGCGCGAAACGTTACCTTTCAAACGTTATATGGTTTGTCATGATTGGATTAGAGTTTATTTGTAAAATGGTGAAAGGCAAGTGTTTCTAGCTAAGAATCTTTAAATGTCTTTACTCTGACATAATACCTTTGTATGTTTGTTTTTTTATGTTTAATGGTGATTTTTTTTCCCCCTTACATTATTACATTATTTTTCATTAAATGTCTTTAAATTTAAAGCAAAGTTTATTATGTTTTATTTTACTGCTATTTGATAACCTAATGTTCAGGGGTAAATCTTTAAAATAAAAAAGTTCTCCAGAATCGTGAGAGAATCGTGATCTTTATTTTAAGCAAAAAAAAAATTGTGATTCTCATTTTATTCAGAATCGTGCAGCTCTAATCCATACTATCTGATGGACCGAAAACTATCACCTCAGTTTTTTCATCATTTAGAGATAAGAAATTTTGAAACAGGGCTGCAACAACGAATCGATTAAATCGATAAAAATCGATTACTAAAAGAGTTGGCAATGAATTTCATAATCGATTCGTTGTGTCGCGTGACGCAGATAAATTTGATTATAAAAATAAAAAACTTTATTTGAGCACGGAGTGAACACACTCAGTCTCTCTGGCGCCCCTGATGCTAGCAGAGTTCGGCGCCTCATAGACAGGACAGAGCAAAAATAAAAAAAAACGAGCGGAGGTAGAGGAAAGATACATGGCGAAGGCAGAGAAATTCGTCATCCAAGGTGTGGGAGTCATCCAAGGTGTGGGAGCATTTGACAGTAAATAAACTGCAAAATAAAACTGCACGGCAATGATCCAGCACCTGAAACGCAAACATGTTGGAGTGTTTGATGAGGAGGAAAGGAGTTCAACAGCAGGGTAAGTCACTACAGAATCCTACTTTTGTTCCGTTTTGAAGTGATGAACGTAATGTCCCTGGTGCTGGTGTTTACTCGTTATCCAGCTTCACAAGCATGAGTCCTCTGTGAAATGTGCATCGCCCAATCGAATATTGGCATAGTACTGTTCTGGAACAGAGTTGTAAATATAACTTAACCTCTGATTTCTAGATGTGTTCTCATTCGGAAGTACCTTCGCTTTGGCAATGAAACACACTGTGTCCCCACAACATTAGCTGCAACACTACTACAGCCGCTAAAAGTTAGGCCTTCTTTCTTTCCATATACATATGGGTGGTGTTATGCTAATCTACTCACCCCATGACTTTCTGGAACGAGCCGTTTTAGGGAGCTGTGGCTGAGTCTTAAATTTCTAATAAATATCTCTTTGGTTTTAAGACTTTAAGCTTTGCAACTTTACAGATCTCATCTATGCACAAACATCTTGTAATACTCCAAAGACAAAGGAAAACAAGAAACTGCATCATATGACTTCTTTCAAGTCTTAAAGGGTTTAAAAAACCAAGTAATATTCTAAATTGATCAGCTAGGCTGCACTGAAATGTTCAAATAACAACAAAAGCTTGAACTGAATTTTATTCCTTCATAATTTAGTTTCATAACTAATGAAATTAACATCAACTGATCTAATACTAATGACACTTATAATGACTGGTGAATGTAAAAATCTGCAAAGTTTGAATGATGCATTTCATATTCGCAAAGGTGTGTCTCGGGACGGAGCTAAATTTTGAGAACAACTGAACATTAACAAAGCAGATGGTCAGGTGCAGCCACAGCAGTTCATATCTACTAGACAAAAATAAATAAATAAATAAATATAGATTTGGGCCACTTTAGCTGCAGTCTGAATGTATCTGTAATCTCACACAGAAGTGGTGTCATTTGAAACTGTGTGGGAAGTGTTTCAAATGGCTCAGCAAAGAACACAAATAAGATCTCACATCTGCATGACTTTTCAGGTGTATCTGTAATGCTGCGTTCACACCGCCCCAAATGTCATGCGTCAGTTGCGGCAAGATTACATGTAAAGTCAATGGTTGAGTCCATCAGAGGTCCTTCAGAGGCTCTTTGTTGCGTTGTTTGCGTTGGATCCATCAACTTTTCAAGCGTTACCTGCGTCAACGCAGCAAACACAAGCAACGCAGAAGTTCAGCTAGCTGGACTTTTAACGGACTTGACGCATTTGACGGAGTGCATCAACCAATCCGAGCGTCTCACTGTAGCGATGTCACCACACGTATTTTGAATGAAGCGGGAGCAGAAAAAAATATAGTTTTCAACAATGGAAGACAAGCTTATTGTAGCCGTCTGCAATCGCAAAGAATTATATGATCCATCCTCGTTTTTGTATAAAGACAGGAATGTAAAGGAACTTGCTTGGATGAAGATCGCTGAAGAGATCGGGATGTCGGCTAAGTTATCAGATCCTTAATTATTTCCCATTTTGTTAGCTAGCGAAACATGGTCATGAGAAAATTCCAAAATGTACCGTCCCTACTAGTTTGCCATGGTTTATTCAGGGGAAGTGTGCAAAAAGCGGTCGAGGAGTCTGAGGGACAGATACACGAAGGAGAGCAGAAAGGAAAAAGAGTCGAGGAAGAGCGGTTCAGAAGCAGGGACAGAGAAAAAGTGGAAGTATCTCTCCGTCCTGTCCTTCCTCGAGCCCGTCATCGCACCCAGACCATCTTCCAGCAACATGAGCTTCGAGGAAGAGCAGGCGGTTGGGTACGACCACACAGAGGTAGAAGCAGCAGCAGGGCTATCAGAAGGTAGAGGCAGAATGTTTTGAGCAGCAAAACCACACACACACCTGCACAACACGAGGTCCACAGAAAGACGTTTGCCTTCCCATTTCTATGCCATAGATGTTTGAAGAATATTACTTATTTTTATTATTTATATCATTGTTTACAGCAGCAGTTTAGCACAAAGGAGACAGGCGGTAGGGAAATAATTTTCATCTCTCCCATGACAGAACCAGCTGACATGGAGCCTGATCCCGGATTCCCTCCGGAATCAGAGTCACCAGAACCTCCAGTGACAGGTTCTTCAGAGCAGCCGGGCCCTTCTGCTGCTTCCTCTGCCCACCCTGTTCCTGTCTCTGCTGCTGCTGTCTCCGCCCGCCCTGGTCCTACTGAATCCTCTGCCCACCCTGTTCCTGCTTCTGCTGCTGCTTCCTCTGCCCACCCTGTTCCTGCTTCTGCTGCTTCCTCTGCCCACCCTGTTCCTGCTTCTGCTGCTGCTTCCTCTGCCCACCCTGTTCCTGCTTCTGTGGCTAGATCTGAAGGTGTATGAATGTTTAGAATTGAATTACACAAAACATTTTATAAATCTGTTTAGGTTACCACAAATAGAATAAGCATTTACAAATTAAATACCCACATAAATAGTTGTAATGTGTATTCATTCTATATGACCAAAGATCTGTGTAAAATTTGTTAATAAAATGGACATACAAAGAAAACATTTTTGATTAGTTTCCAGATAAAACTTTTTTTGTGAAACATGCTTAATCTAGCAACATTCTCATTGCCCTGTGTTTTTTGAAGGCCCAGCAAGGAAGAGGACGAGGACGAGGCGGAGGCGGAGGCTGTCCACCGATCCGCCAGAGTTTGAGCGGGAGATGCTGGAAGCCATCAAGGCCAGACAAGATCCTCCTGCTCCTCGGATCACAGATGCTGATGAGCACTTCCTTCTCTCTCTGCTTCCTCTCCTGAAAAACGTGCCACCTCACACCAAAGAGATAATAAAATTTAAAATGCATAAATTATTATATGAAAGCAGCTATGTTCTGTTAAATTTGGAACCATTAGAGCCTACAGAGTAGTTTTTACTCCGTGACGGCGAATGTTTTTCAGGGGAGAAATCAGACTTCTTTCTGTGTCCCTCTCTCTTCCACCGCACTTTATCCAACCAAGTTCCTATACATTCCTGTTGTATATGTATTTTTTTACATTGTAATTGTATTTATTAAATATATGTTGTAATCGAAATGGATCATCTGCTTTGGTCTTCAATATTATGCTTGCTGGTTCTAAAGTAAATTTTCTGTATTTATCATTACCTTTATGAAAACTTTAATGATTAAGTTAGCAAAAAAAAAAAAAACATCAGAGACGAATGAAATTAAGCAAGAAAGTTTAGTTTGTTTTATGGATTTTCACATTCCTGTTTACAAGCCTGGGTGGTGGCAGCCATTACCTGCAATCAAAAGAAAAATAGGTAAGCAGCTCAAAAGTAGAATCAATACAGGTACATTCACAGGAGAAACTGCATCTTTATTAACTGCATTGTTCACTATAGACACAGGTTATACAGAAAGTTTTGCTCTTTTTTTAATTTTGGGGTGGCTCTTAAAAGAGCCGTTGTGGGTCAGTCCTGTATGGACATAACTATTCCGATGGCTGCCATGATACTGCTCCCTCCTCACTGAAGTGGGCCATAAACGCTTCTCTGACTTCTACTGCCTCTCTGGTCGCGTCGTTCGCTCCCATCCGCCCCACAGCTGGAGGTTGCAGTTCTCCACGAGCAGCAGCTGCTCCCCTCACTGCAGGTCCCCGGCCATCTGCAGAAGCTCTCATGAAATTATGGAGAACACATGTTGCTTTTATACACTTCTCCACAATTTCTGGATTTATTTCCAGCGTGCGCCGAAACAACCTCCACTGAGAAGACCAAATCCCAAAGGCGTCCTCCACCACTAGCCGAGCCCGGGACAGCCGGTAGTTGAAGACCCGCTGCTGAGGGGTTAGGCCAACACGTCCAGGGAAGGGGCGCATCAAAT
Source organism: Garra rufa (assembly GCF_049309525.1). NCBI lineage: Eukaryota > Metazoa > Chordata > Actinopteri > Cypriniformes > Cyprinidae > Garra > Garra rufa. The sequence goes on along the minus strand of NC_133367.1, from coordinate 46,882,237 downwards.
GCCTGCGCAGCGGGAAGGCCTCAACTGCAACAAACACATGGGCCTGGGGTCTTCGGTGGGGAGCTCTGGACATGTGCTGGTCTGCGGGCAGATGAAGTGTGCCATCATGTAGAGCCTGACCAAAGGCGGAGTTGGCCAAAACCCCTCCATCACTGGTTCTGCCATACCCTCCAACATCTCTGACCCTGAACCTGTAGTTGGCATCCACCACAGCAAGGAGCACGATGGAATAGTGCCCCTTATAATTGAAGAATAAAGAGCCAGAGGCGGGGGGTGCCTTTAGGTTCACATGCTTCCCATCGATCGCACCACAGCACAGAGGGAAGTTCCATTGCTCCTCAAACTCCTCTGCAATGGACCTCCACTCCTCTTCTCCTGGCACAGCCATGAACTCCTCCACTAAACCATCCCAGATGGCAGCCACCACATCAGGGATGATGGTGGAGGCAGTGGAAATGCCCACTCTGAAACTGCTGGCTATGGATCTGTAGGAGTCACCGGTGGCAAGAAATCTGCAAGTACAGAAATAAAACAATAATAAAATTAACTAATTGTGGGACACAGATTCTTTTTCATTTTAATAACACCATAAATATTTATTGGGAATCATTGTTCTACTGTTATCTGTAGTACTGGTTCTTTTCAGTGTGAGGTATTAAAATATAAGTTTATTCTTCAGAGAAAATCGAGGGTGAGTAGTCTAGCAATCGCAGATTTCAAAAATCAGAAATAACACTTACCGAAGACAGATGGACAGGCGCTCCTCAGGAGGAATAGAGCGCCTGTAGTTGGTGTCCTGGTAGGAGATTTGAGCTCCGATGCGGCCCAACAGGTCATCAAATTGGGCGCGGGACAGACGGAAGTAGCGCTGAAAGCGAACCTCATCCATACGCAGCTCCTGGAGCAAATGGTTAAACTCCCCAAACTCAGAACGCATCTGAAGAATGGGGTGTATACACAAACGGCGCTGATGCACACGAAGTCGACGTTGTCTAGCTTTATCTAATAAATAAAGCCAAGCCACTCTCTCGATACGATCCGCCATAGTTCAAAACGTCCAGCGAGGAAGACCCTACCATGTGATCTTTTTTGCTCAACGTACATGCGTTGCCTGACGTGTGCGGTGTGAACGCACCAAAAAGCAAGCGTTGCAATCTTCAACGTACATGCTTCAAACTAGATGCGTTAGGAGCGTTGCCTGACGCAGACAAAGTGTGCGGTGTGAGCGCACCATAAGTGTGATGGCAAAAGATTTATTACACTGATCACAATTAAACTGCCTTCCTCCAGAGCGAACCGGCGGATGATTTTACGAACTGCTACTTATTCTTATACTTATAAGCCTCTTTCCACAGCGAGTTTTCAAATGCTGTTTCAGGTCACTCTTATATTTGAAGCTCTTCTCACACTGAAGACACGTGAAAGGTCTCTCTCCGGTGTGAATCCTCATGTGAAGCTGAAGGCTTGCGTTCTGACTGAAACTCCTTCCGCACTGAGAGCAGCTGAAAGGTTTCTCTCCAGTGTGGACTCTCATGTGAACCCTGAGGTTTCCTTTCACTCTGAAACTCTTTCCACAGTCCTGGCACGTGAAAGCCGTCTCTCGAGAATGACTTTTCTCATGCCACTGAAGGCGTCTCTTGTCTGGGAATATCTGTCCACACCGATGACAAATAAAAAAACAGTTCTCTCTGGAGTGAAGCCTCATGTGTTTCGTAAGGGTTGCTGCGTGTGCAAAACACCTCCCACACTGAGCACACTTGAATGGCTTCACTCCTGTATGAGTCTCCATGTGAGCCTTGAGATTTCCTTTCTGAGAGAAGCTCTTCCCACACAGTTCACAGGTGAAGGGCTTCTCTCCGGTGTGAGTCTTCATGTGGGAATTAAGGTATATTTTATATCTGAAACTCTGTCCACACTGGTCACACGCAAACGGCTTCTCATCCGTGTGGATCCTCAAGTGTGACTTAACACTTCCTTTGTTTGAGAAGCTCTTCCCACACATTTGGCAGGTGAAAGGCTTCTCTCCGGTGTGAGTTCTCATGTGGTAATCCAGAAGGGCTTTACGTGTGAAGCTCTTTCCACTGCGATCGCAGATAAAAGGCTTCTCTCCAGCGTGGAGTGTCTTATGAGCTTTGAGACTCGCTGTACAACTATAATTTATAGTTCAATTAATTGTAGAATAACCAAACCGAGTTAGTTCCCTGTGTTTTATATAATCTTTAGACAGTGTTTTTTTGCTTGTTTGTTTGTTTGTTTAGCTTTGCCCTGAAATGCAACTAATAGATTTGTATGTAAGATTCTGGTTTTATTACTGATGTAACCAGCGGAGACTCTGGGTTCATACCATGAGCTTAATTAATTTGACTATTCGGTGTAAACACTATGATTACAGGGTTTTCGTGGTCGCGGTGAAACTTTACTAATGAATAATGCTTGAAGCCACGTTAAAATGAAATGTTTACGGCCACATGAAGCTGTTAGAAAGAAGAAAGACTGAGGATTTTCTAGAAGCACGGATAAAATAATATTTTGTGTAACCACTCGAACAAAATGATGGCCGGAACGTGGTACTTTATTCAATAATAATAAACTTACTGTTTATCATTATTGTTTCATTTCAGTTTTATTTTGGCTCTAGTTTAGAATTTATTCCAGTTTTATATGAAAAGGTTAACGTAACATGGAATAAAATTCATCCACAGAGTAAATCCTGGCATATAGGACAGCCACCGGCTCATCACCTCCTTACCTCCATTCACTACTACACATCTACACTCCCTCCAGAAGTCTGAGATCCTCTAGTGAAAGACGCCTTATTGGACCACCACAGAGAGGTATTAAATCACTTTGCAGAACATTCTCCTTCACTGTTCCTGATCTTCCCACACCTATCTGTAATGCAGACTCCGTAATATTGCCCTTTTCTTCTGGATGAGACTGATCCAAATCTAATATTGTGTTTGTACTACTCATTGTTATCGAGTAGCACCACGGAAGGCACAGAAACATTATAAAGCACCATGACGTTTTCATGCACTAAATCTGTACATAAAGATTGATGGTTTTGTATTAAAGGACTTTATCTTGCTGGAGTTTCATGCAGTTTCTAAATCATTTTGCCAACAAAAATATAACCTATAAACCCAGAACTGTTGTGTCTCCTCAGCAGTGTTTCTTCATTACATTTACTGCCACCTGCTGGTAGTTTGAGTTTCTGATTTAAATAAAAACATTAAGGGGATAGTTCACCCAAAAATCATTATGTTGCTTCAAATCTGAATGACTTTCTTTCTATTGTGCAACTTAAAACTGTTGGCAACAAAGCGGAGACTAATACTGAAAAAATACTGAGATGTTTATCAAATTATCGTCTTTTATGTTCCACTGATTATGTTTGGGTTTATGTAGTATAATTACATTTCGAATCTAGGGCTGTCCTCAAGCAACTAATAGTCGTTCATTTATCAACTAATCCCACATTTATTAATAAGCCATCTATAATGATAATTATAATAACTGCCTATATAGCTTAATAAGCGCTGATAACACGCACAAGGCTTGCCACAGCACACCGGCACAAGCTAATAATCATGAATGTGTCTGAGAGAAAAGTAATGAGGCTGAATTAACATTTTAGAAATCTAACATACGCCAGTGCTTGCTTTATTTTTTATTTTTGTGGCTTAAGAGATGAAGTCTTTTTTATTGCTTTTTCTAAGGAACTAGTAAAGTAATGCATTAGTTTTTAATTGACAAGTAAATATCTGAGTTATTGCTTTAAATAAGTAACACAATAATAGATTTAAATGATCTTTTGTGGGTATTTCACAAATTAAGCGACACATCATGTAATTATTAGATTCAAAAATAACAAATGAATCGCCTGACAGCTCTTGTGTATATGTGTGTGTGTTTAAATAAATAAACTATTTTTAATCACATTTTTCTAAAATTAGTCATTTTTATTTACATCTAGTCCCTAAGGTGCCTGTTTGTTAATGAAGTAACATCAGTTAATACCACTACTGTTCCTGATGTCTCCAGTATATTTCCCCTGATTTTAGCCATTGATTATAGCCATTAAAGCCATGATTTTAAACCTTTATTAGGCTTTGAAAACGAGTGAACTTATAACAGTCCTAACATGAAGTCTTCAAATAATCTCCAGTGTTTGTCTGGTCTGCATGAGGACTCAGATGCTCAATGTCAAATAAAACCACTTCAAATATTTGACATTCTTCAGAAATACCAGTCATTTTTATAGAGATGGACATTTAACTTTCAGAATGAAAACCAACCTGTTTGTTCCTCAGTATCTTCTTGTTTCAGACTGAACACCTCTTCAATCTTTATATCTTCTCTCTCATCTTTAATAAACGCAGTGTTTGTTTGTTCTTCAGTATCTTCTTGTTTCAGACTGAACACCTCTTCAATCTTTATATCTTCTCTCTCATCTTTAATTCACGAGTTCCCACTTACATATAATTAGCTGGAGTATGTAAGCATGTTTGGCGTGCTTTTCGGGGAAGGGCTCCGAGCTCGGGAATGGCCCGAACCTAGAGTACCCCCCCCCCCCTATGTATATGTGTAGAAGGAACTCGGAGTGAGGAGATGGGGTGGTGGAGGGATGCTGATAATCCGTCAAATGGGTAGAGGTGAGTCGGCTGTATTTATGCATGATGTAGATTGGCTTGAGTGAGTTCCAGCTGTGTTAATTAGGCTAAGTATCTGACGTGCTCCTCCCGAACTTTGCTTTAAGAAACATCATTTCACGAGTTCCCACTTACATATAATTAGCTGGAGTATGTAAGCATGTTTGGCGTGCTGTCCGGGGAAGGGCTCCGAGCTCGGGAATGGCCCGAACCTAGAGTACCCCCCAATAAGCAATGGAGTGTAGGACAGCCGCCAGCAAGAGGACCCCCCCAAGCGCTGAGATCTGGCGGGGGCCGTTGTTTGGGAGAAGATGTTTGGTTAGCTGGCCGGGGGAGCCTTTCGTACTCTGATGGGAGAGGTTTTTGTATCAGGTCGAAAGGCTCTACCGGCTGCTTGTATGGATTACGGGATTTAGGGCGTCCGGTCGGGAGAGCTCAACCGATACTCAACGGGAGCACACGGCGTTGGAACGGGTGAGCCCTACCGGCCGAAGGAGGAGCAGCGTGGTTGGGGCCCGACCAGGAGAACCCGGGTTGCCTTGGCCGGAGCAGCTTACGATGTTGGCATGAGGGCTCTGCTGGTCGATCGGCCCCTATTGGTGCTGACCGAGAGGACCCATGAAGCCTCCGACGGGAGATCAAGACTCAGAACGTCAGACGAGTGGGTCCTCTCGGTTTGGCAGGTAAAAAGGTTTTGGGACGCCTGGTGCGGGCGACTCTCGCGACATACGATGGGAGACCAAGGCAAACGGCATCGCATGGATAAGTCTCGCTTGCAGGCGCCAAGTAAGTAACCCGACCGGGAGAACTCTCGCCGGCGTCCGATGGGAGACCAAGGCTCGCGGCATCGAACGGGTAAGCCTCGCCGGCCGGGGAGGCAGAAAGGAAAACCCGACTGGGAGGGCTCTCGCCAGGCATACGAGGGGAGATCAGGACTCAGAACCTCGAATGGGTAAGCCTCGCCAGGTGGGGGGAAAAAGATGTGAAATTGGCCTGAAGGGGCTCAGATAGTGTCTGGCGGGAGGCGGAGACTTGTGGAGTCGGACGGTTGAGTCTCGCCGACCGTCGGACGGAACGGAAAAAATTGCATGGTCGGTTTGGCTCTCGCAGCGTCCGATAGGAGACCAAGGCTCGTGATCGGACGGGTAGGCCTTGCCGACTGTAGGGAAGAAAAGTGCAGTTGACCGGGCGGGGGCCCCTGCGGCGTCCGACGGGAGACCAATGCTCACGGCATCGGACGGGTAGGCCCCGCCGACTGTGGTGTCGAAAAGGTTAGGTGTCTGACCTGGGGGCCCCTGCGCATCCGACGGGAGACCAATGCTCACGGCATCGGACGGGTGGGCCCCACAGGACGTGAGACAGAAAGGTAAGTTGGGGTCGGGGGCTCCTGGGGTGTCTGACGGGAGGCCAAGGCTCACGGCATCAGACGGGAATACCTCGGCGACCGTAGTGAGGAAAAGGTCAGGGATGGAAAGTTTTTTTTTTTGTTTTTTTTTTTTGCAGCAATCGACGAGAGTTCAATACTCAAGGCATCAGATGGGTAGACGGAACTGGTATACGGAACTGAGTGGCCAAGATTTGCTTGACAGGAAGGCTGTTGTAGCGTTTGACAGGAGTTTAATAATCACAGCGTAGACGGAACGGAAAAAATTTGCAAGTTCGGTTAGGCTCTCGCGGCATCCAATGGGAGACCAAGGCTCTTGATCGGACGGGTAGGCCTTGCCGACTGTAGGGTGGAAAAGTAAGGATGACTGGCCGGGGGGCCCCTGCAGCATCCGACGGGAGACCAATGCTCACGGCATCGAACGGGTAGGCCCCACCAACTGTGGTGTCGAAGAGGTAAGATTGTCTGGCCAGGGGGCCCCTGCGTATCGAACGGGTGGGCCCCGCCGAACCTACGACAGAATGGTAAAGTTGTGTGGTCGGGAGGTTCCTGGGGTGTCTGACAGGAGACCAAGGCTCACGGTATCAGACTGGAATGCCTCGCCGACCGTAGGAGGGAAAAGGTTAGGGATGGGAAAATCCAAAAGGTTGTTTTTTTTTTTTTTTTTGTAGTTGAAGGAAAACATTTACGAGCAGAAAGGCTCTCGCAGGGTCTGACGTGAGTTTAATAGTCGCGGCTTCAGACAGGTACGTTTCGCCGGTAGTTGAGAGTCGAAAGAGAAACATATTTGCACCACCGGGATGCTCTAGCAGCATCTGACAGGGAGTTCGATACTCAATTTGAGTTGTCTAAAAAGGGGTAAATGCTTTGAGGATTACTTTATGTAAAATGTTTGCCAAATCCAAAAAGCCGCTTCTGATAACGTCAGAAAATCTTGGTGCTGCTTGCATCTGAAAGTTAGGTGCATGACATAGGCTTCTTGTGGTAACGTACCCTAAATAAGTGCCATGGTTCTGGATGGATGGCATAGCTTTAAAAGCTGAGGTGATGTCGACTTTTGCCAGTGTGAAGACCCATGATTTAACAAATTGGTTGCACGATCAATGTCCTACTATTGTGAGAGAATTCGTCAAGAGGATTTTTTTTTTTTTTTTTTTTTTAGGCGACAATGCTTGGAAACAGGGAGTTATGCGGAGCTGACAGATAGACTAGAGGGCATTTCGTACCCAAGAATTATGCTAGTAGCCACTTCGATTGGCTAATGTGAAACCCTCATTTAATTCATGCCACCTACGGGGGGAAATGTTGGAAGGTTATTTTGTGAAATGACTGAATGTAATGATATATTCGGAAGAGTGCCAGCTTTGATGTCCGCATCCAAGGATTTGCAATTCCAACATGTCTGTTGAAAAGAAATGGCCAAATATTAAAGATTAAGTGGTAATTTCAACTGAATGTGATTTAGTCAAACGAAAATGAAATTGCATGGTGACATGTAAAAACAATCGTCAGCTCATTGGTGCTCTATGGTCTGCTACAGGAGTTGGAGGCCACTGAAAAGAAAAAAGGGGTTATTAGTAGTTGCAGGAAAAAGGCTGAGATTTGTGGGCCTGTGTTGCAAGCAGAGGCAGCCTCACGCTGGCTTGATCTGTGGACCACGGGGTGGGAGTCTGGAAGAACCCGTGTAGCCTGCACTGCTAGCAGAGGCAGCATCACAGTACTGTTTGCTACAGGAGCTGGAGGCCACTTCATTCCATAGACTTACATTCATATGTGAATGGATAAGACTGGAAGCACGATCTTGCACGAGAAATTGCTGCATTCTTAAGTTCAAGCTTTGTGAACTTAGAATAAAAACACATTTAAAACCGCGGTGCTGTGGGAAGGTGGGGCGGGTAGATTTTATGTTGCAGTATGGTAGTGTTACCAATTGGACAAATTGTTACCAGATTTTGCAACTTCTCAGATTACCTTAGCGACGTCTTTTCCAAAGCACATAGCAACATATTTAGTAGGGCTGGGTAAAAAATATTGATTCTCCGATTTTAATCGATCTTCAGTTGAATGCAACTATATCCATTCGGGAAATCCCCGAATCTATTCTTAATGCACGTGCTTCACATAAGAGGATATGAATATTCACCTCTCGTCCTGAAGGTGTCACTAGTGTTCCTGCTGAGAGAGTTTTCTCAACCGCTGGTGATCTAATCACAGCGCAAGGAGCTGCCTTAGATCAGATCAGAACATGTTGATCAGCTGCTTCTTTTGCAGAAAAATGATTAGGCTGTAGTTAAGAACTGTTAGTTTTATGGACAGTTAGAATGTTTTGTATAAGCAGACAAAGGCTTTATGATGGGCCTGTTTTGAGTGTTTTGAATTTAGAAAAAAGTTTTATTTCTTAAACATGTTTGAAGTTCTTAATAGATTTCACTGTTGCACATTTACAGTCTTTTTTTTTTTTTTTTTTTTTTTTTACAGTAATGTGCATTTTGCAGTTTGTTTACATGGTGTACAATGGATGCACATATTTATGACTTCTTGTTACAGTGTTCATTTAAAATAAAAGTTGTTTAAAATAACAACTGTGTGCACCCTATTATTAATGTAGATGTGTATTTCAGTAATAAACTTAAGTAGGAGAGTTTCAGTTACCAACATTTATATCAAAATATGGATCATATGTCTGCAAAACTAACATTTTAAATGAAATATTGATATCAAAACGAAACCATAATAATAAGAATCGAATCGCCAAATTGGTGACAATACCCAGCCCTAATATTTAGTGAAATATCCTACAAATGTAAAAATTTTAGCAACTTCAGGCATGCTTTGAAAATAAGATGCTAAAAAGACATTTTCCTCTTAACCATGCAAAGTAATAAGTGTTGAAAAGCTAGCCTAGTGGCACATCCGCTAGAGACTTGGAGAGAGGTGCTTGCAATATGCACATCACGAGTGCTTAGTTGCACTTGCTCTGTTTATTTATTTATTTTTATTTTAATATTTATTTATAGTCATTTAGGCAAACACTTTGTTAGAACCTCGTTTCTGGGTCACTGCAGTTTCTCAGGCCTTTCTCAGATCTGTCGAGTGGATCAGCAACAAGCGCTTGGGATAGACAACAACACACCAAAGTCTAATGCAAGTTGGTTTATTGTTATCTACTAAAGAAGATGGGGCAGTCCCATCTTTTATACAGCACCCTTACAAGCCTTCATGTAGGCGGGGGTTCACATATCATTTAAGCAAATACTTCTACATATGGGAAGGAAAATTACAGATGATCCAGGGCAACTATAAGGATGAGAGGAAGATAGTGCAGCCGCACTCAACTGGTTTCCTGACGACAGATAACCCTGAAACAGACAGACAAAACATTCCCAGAACGAACTGTTTCTCTTAACTGAAGTAAACTGCAAAGAACAAAACTACAAAATATTAACTCAAGGAAACTGCACTGAAAAACACATTAATGAAAAAACACATTAATTCTTATAATCCCCTCTTCCAGACTCTCCTCTAGAGTCTGGATTCTTCTCTATCCTTCTGTGGCAGTGGGCGATATAATTCTAATTCAAAGGTTGTGGGTGATATCCTGCAGAGATAGCAGACACCATAGTATACATACGTTGTGTGAAACATTTCAAAATGCATGGACCAAAAATACACAATAGAAACAAAATAAGTAATACCGGTATTATCATTGAGACATAAGGTGCAAACGCGCCAAATAGGCTAGAGAGAATACCCCAATTCCAATTGTTAGTTCTAGACTTTAGCTCATCCTCATATATCTGGGATGAGATCTGCTTCATAGTAGCTACAGCAGTGCCAATTGATCCCTCGGGCTCATCATTTGCAGGTATGTATGTGCAGCATTTGTCACCTACAACAGAACAAACCCCTCCCTGCTGGGCAAGAAGCATGTCCAGGGCCAACCTGTTTTGCACGACCACCTGTCTCAGTGCACGCAGCTCGCTTTGTACCCCTACCAGTGCAGCTGTGGTGCTGTTAACAAAGGATGCCAGTCGATAATGCATGATGTTCTGTTGTCTCAGTAGGTCAGAGACGCCGAACTGAGGTACCATAGACTTCCAGAACCGAGTCCAGTGTGACCTCATCTGATGTTCCTCAGGGACGTCCTCGTTGTCCACTGATCGTTTGCTCCTGAAAGACAAATCACGTTGTGTATGCATAACAGTCACACGATGTTGCAGCTGCACTGGTGCACAGAGGCCTGTCCAGTTCATCCTGTACGTGTTGTTTACAGTGTCCTCACCACAGTACCAGTACCAGTCATCAGCCAGCACTGCACCTTTCGCTGGCCAGGGATCTTCACAGAGCGTGAGCAATTCAATGCAGGCAGTGTTCCTAGAGGTGTAACAAGCAGTATTATTTCCCTTAGCACATGCTGTGGTGTTCTTCTCACATGAGCCCCTCTCGAACTTTGGACAGTAGCTTTGCAGCCACCTGTCTATACCCTGCCCTTGGTTTATTATTTGTTTACAATTTGTAGCACTTATACCTGTCACGCTTTCACCTGATGTCCCATTAAAACAGTAAGGAAACATAAAACCTTCTGGTAACACCAGGCTAACTTTTACATCAACAGTTTCAGTTTCATTTTTACTTGATGCACTACCTTCTTTCTTGCACGTTTCATTCATACAACAGTAATTATACCGTTTAGTTTCATCAGTATAGGGTGTTGTTACCCTCTTTACACACCTAGGAGACCATACATACATTTCCCCTGCATAATATGTACAGAACACAGTAAAATTGGGGGGTTCACAGTTATAGACAAATGGTTTCAAGGATACAGTTATTATGGTGCGGAATAATTCTTGACACACCACACATGATTCATTGGTCAGTTGACGCGCTGTCCAGTTTGCATACTGCCAGAAGAGGTTTCTTTTGGCCTCCTCCTTTGAAGCGTTGGGTACCATGAGTCCAGCTAGGACAATACACATTATGGCTCTGGAAAACAAAAACAGTTAGTACCTGTAATACATTGTTCTTCATTTCAAGGGTTTCACTCTGGTTGCATGAATCCACTGTGGAAAAAGATCAGTTAAAACAGCAGTTCTGGTCACAGCTAGTATCTCTGTAGGCCCATCATACCGAGAGTCATTGAGGCCCCCGGTTTTTAGTTTCTTTATCAATACTTGATTGCCCACTTCAAAGGGGTGTGAGTTAGCTTTAGGGATCTCAGGGTGTTTCATGTTAACCCTTTCCCAGAACTCATTTAATTTTTCTATTAGGCCTACAGAGTACTCAGACATATGATCAGTTAATACCACACCTATCCCTACCATTCCGTGGCGCCAAGGGATGGGGAAAGGTCGGCCCATCACCACCTCATAGGGTGATAAGTTGTCTAAATTTGGCTGAGGCATCATTCTTAGGTCTGCTAAGACAATTGGAAGGACCCTTGTCCAATCGGATGTATTCATACTGATCATTGCTTTTCTTATTTTTTGTTTAATGGTCCTATTCTTCCTCTCAACGAAAGCTGAGCTTTGAGGATGGAAGGGTATATGTAGTCGCCAATCAATTTGTAACTCTTTCGCCAATTGCTGCGTTACTTTTGATGTGAAAGGTGTGCCCTTATCGGAATCTATCGATACCGGGATACCATATCTGGGTATGATTTCTTTGGTTAAAAACTGCACTACAACATTTGCATTTTCCTTTGCACATGGAAAAGCTTCTACCCACTTAGAAAATTTGTCCACAAGCACCAAGAGGTATTTAAAAGGTCCCCTCTTGGGCATGTGTGTGAAATCAACCTGCCACTCAGTAAACGGTTGGTTAGGCCTCGGCAGGTGTTGATGTTTTGCTGGAGGTTTGCTTATATTATTTTTAGCGCAAGTTAAACATCTGTCAAGAATGTCATTAACCGTTTGCGGTAATTGGTCGACGCAAAATAGACCTCGCATTGTATCTAGTACCCCTCTTCGGCCGCGATGAGTGATACCATGAAATTCGCGGACGAGAAACGGTAAAACAGACGTAGGTAAACACAGTCGACCATCTTTGTCACGCCAGAGGTCATCAGGTCCCTGAGACGCATAAAAAACTGACCAGAATTGACGGTCAGATTCACTTGCTGCTTTCTGGACAGCGATAAGGTCAACATCTGGAATTAGTGATGACGTCATTTTTGAGGTTGACACTAGAGCTACATTAACATGGGGGCTTTGAGGCCCCTCTTGGGCCGCTTTTTTTGCATTTAGGTCAGCTAGTGAGTTACCCTTAGCCTCATCTGTATATAAATTCGAGTGTCCCTTTGTTTTTACTATGGCTATTCTCCTTGGGAGACATGAGGCTTCGATCAATGACTCAACTAAATTTTGATGTGAAATTGGCTTTCCATCCGCCCCCACAAATCCCCTGGCTCGCCATATTTGAGCAAAGTCATGTACTACTCCGAAAGCGTATCGTGAGTCAGTATAAATAGTCACATCTTTGTCAGCAAACATCTGACAGGCTCTGGTTAGAGCATACAGTTCTGCAGCTTGTGCTGAGCGAAAAGGAAGGCTGTGTGCTTCCAACACCACGTCAGGTAGTTGACATACAGAATAGCCACATAGGAAGACGCCATCTTGTGGTTTTGAGCACGAGCCATCCACAAAAACCATGTCGCCCCCATCTAAGGGGGTCTCTTCCAAGTCAGAACGGAGAGCACATGTATGTGCGATCTCTGCTAGACAATCATGGGTTTCCATGGTGGCATAATCTATAGTTGGGGCTGTTGCTAAAAGGTGATGCAATGTCATAGCAACATGACTCATGCCTATTGAGCTCTTAATACTGAGGTTAGTTGTAGCAGTTAGCACATGTTCATACCCCGTCCTACGCTGTACTGACATATGTTGTGTGTTCAAATTCTGTATGGTGTGCTTTACCTGATGACAAGTGTGTAATGTTAAGTGGTGTGACAACACGATCTTTTCAGCATCTTGCACCATCAGTGCGCATGCTGCTACCGCCTGTAGGCAACGTGGTAGACCCCTGATGATGTTGTCCAAGGTTTTTGAAAGAAAAGCCACAGGTCTCATTCCCCCTCCATGTTCCTGTGCTAATACTGCACATGCAGTATCAGGGCCATTGTAAGCAAACAAGTGGAAAGGTAACTTGTAATTGGGCAGGCCTAATGAGGGGCTGGAACATAGGGCCCCTTTTAGCTGCTTAAATGCCTGTTTAGCCTCATCTGTCCAGATGATAGGCGACGATGCAGGGGTTTTATTGTCATAACAGGACCTCAATACTTTATCAAAATGAGAACAGTCGGTAATCCACTGTCTGCAGTAATTAACCAGTCCCAGAAAAGCCAACATTTGCTGCTTAGTGCGCGGTTGTGGGTGATTCCTTACTGCTTGAAGTCTGTCAGCAGTGAGGGTGCGCTGACCTTTGGTTAGGCAATGGCCTAAATAGGTCACGGATGGTTGACAGAATTGTAACTTACTCTTAGAGACCTTAAAGCCGTGCTCACTGAGATGCTGTAACAGTGCTAGCGTACTTTCTTTGCAGACTTCCGCCGTCACAGCTGTTATCATAAGGTCATCAGCGTACTGATGAAGTGCTGCCCCTTCAGGCAGACTCAAAGTGGACAAGCAGTCTTTGACCACCATGCTAAAGTAGGCGGGACTATCAACATACCCTTGTGGGAGGCGTGTCCAAGTATATTGTTGACCCCTGTGGGTGAATGCGAATAAGGGCTGTGTATCTGGTTCCACAGGAATGCTGAAAAAAGCAGAACAGAGATCAACCACTGAGAAATGACCATGGTTACAATCAATAGCCATGAGAACAGATGTTACATCAGGGACCAAAGGGGCCATTGGTACCACCAATTCATTAATTCTCCTTAAATCTTGAGTGAATCTCCAAGTGCCATTTGGCTTGGGGACAGGATTCACTGGTGTGTTATAGGGGCTAGTGATGCGTTTTATTACCCCTTGCTTCACTAGCGATGACACTATAACATCAATACCCCTAGCCTTATCCTCTGATAGTGGATATTGTTTAATGTATATAGGGTCACTATGCTTAACTGTAGCGCAGTACGGGGAACAGGAGACACTGCCTACATCATCCTTGTGGGCTGCCCACAGACTGTCTGGTAATTCAGAAAAGTCAGGTTGGGGTGAGGTTATTTTACAAGTGGACAACAGTGACACCTTTAGGCCATTCAGGGCACCTATTTCATTACACACGTCGTCCGAGGTGTGCACTACAAGTTTACCATTTTTAAACTTCATCTCCACCCCCAGGGCAGCCATCAAATCCCTTCCCATTAAGTTATAAGTGCACGAAGCCATATATACAAATCTGTGATTTAGTCTGTGAGAGCCTACCTTCAATTCTAATGGTGGCGTAAGCGGTGTCAAGAAAGGAGACCCATCAATCCCTACAGAATCAACACTCTGGTTAGAGAGTGGCCCCTCGTAGCCCCCACCCACCGATGACATAGTAGCCCCTGAATCAATGAGAAAAGGGAAATCCTGCCCTAACATGTTAATCATTAGAGTAGCAGGCTCCTCCCCATTGGGGGAGTCTATGGTTATAGACAAAAGGGCGGCGTTGGGGGCGTGATTCTGTGGGCAACCCTATTGAGTGTAATAGGGATTTATATGTTGTGGCGGAGGTGGAGGGGGAGGTGGTGGCAGAGCGGGGAAAGAATGATTTCCCTGATGCTGCGGCTGCTGTGGCTGCTGTGGCGGCTGCTGTGGCTGCTGCTGTGGGTGGTATTTACCAATTCTCTCGTCAGCTTGTCTCTTTTTGCAGGCCACTGCCCAGTGTCCCTTCCTCCCACAATAATTGCATCTACCCTTCTTAAATTGGCTATGCTGCACTACATTTCCTGCTCCACCCCCTGCATAATGCAGGAAGGCAGGGTTCGCTGTTTTAGGCAGATCAAATAACCCATCACCAGCCATTGTTCTAATCTTTTTTCCCACATCCTCCACAGTCAATCGTGATCGGTCGGTTAACTGCAATTTCAGCAAAGGCTGCACTTCGGGTGCACAATTATTAAGGAAAGTGGAGACAAAAAGGCAATCTGGCACATGGTCATCTAATTCAAACCCGCCTAAGTGAATCCAAGCATCTTTAAATCTTTTAAAGAAAACAGGCACTGGTTCTTTCTTTTCCTGTTTACAGTTAGTTACATGTGAAAGGTCCCTATTGGCATGTCTTTCACCTATCAGAAATTTAGTAAGCTGCTTCTGAAGAGTAGATATAGCGTTAGGGTTGTCTCGCCAGTAAAAATAACTTTCCCCATCTTTTTTATAAGATGCGGGTTTTGCTCTACCCTCCCACTCATCCTCGTCCTCCCCCTGGGGAGAGAAGAGGGGATTTGCCTGGAGCTCATCATTCGCTGCAGCTAAGCAAGTAACTGTATCGAGTAAACGCGTCTCGTCGTATTTATTACCCATTTTGGACATGATTATGAACTTATAATCAGCGCCGGTAAAATGACTGTGTCGCGATAATTTTATTAACATGTCCACGAAGTGTAAAGGTTTGTCCACTTCAGGCAACATGCTCAAAATATCTTTCAAAGTTGAGACAGACGGCGGAGTTACCTCTACGTGACCCTTTCGTTTTGATATCCACAAGTGAGCTTCATTTGTTTTTTTTACGGGCGCTGGGGGCGCGCAAGGCTCTGCGGAAGTAAGCGCGGGCACGCTGCGCGCAGTTATGTTAGGCGCGGGCACATTAGGCGCGGGCGCCGGATAGTGTGGCGGCGCGCACGGCGGGAGTGAAGAAGTAGACGGTACTTCTGGATCGAGTTTAGCTGCTTTCTCTAATTTGGTTTTCTGTAATTTCGACTCAGCCTCAGCTAATAATTTTTTCTCTTTTTTTCCTGTCGGCTTTTTCGGTACCACATTCCTGACAGATTTTGGCAGTGAAATACCCTGTTTATCATTCCATACAGTTTGCATTTTTAACCAAACATCATACCCGTCTTTCATATATTTTTGGTCCCATTCAGGGTCACCTTCACCTTTATATGTCAATCGAAAAGCTTGTGCCATATGATTTGGGTCAAAAGAACCCGTTCGTGGATATGTAGGATACATCCCATTGGCTTCGGTCCAACCCGCTAAATTATTCACCCATAAATTTGTATAAAAACCCCAACTACATCTATTCATCCAATCATTGGGTGTTTCGCCAGAATTTGGTTTAGGATAGGTGGCTCCCATGATAGATATACAGATATTCACCTCACCACGGGACAGACCGAAACTCGTGACCCACACTTTTGCTTTTAATTTATTTCAGCGCGCTCTCTCAGTTTTGCTGAGAATATTGTGGCGGCCTTCAGATAGACAAACAATACTTCATCGTATCTGGTCCTCACAATGTATTTGCGGCAGCCTTCAGATAGACAAACTATACTTCATCGTATCTGGTCTGCGCAATATCTAGATAGACAAACTACTTCATCGTATCTACTTAGACAGACAAACTACTTCATCGTGTCCATTCATAACGAACAATAATGTAACTAATCAGGTAGACAAACTATACTTCATCTTACCTGATCAGAGACATCACGTCGGGGTCACCAAATTGTTAGAACCTCGTTTCTGGGTCACTGCAGTTTCTCAGGCCTTTCTCAGATCTGTCGAGTGGATCAGCAACAAGCGCTTGGGATAGACAACAACACACCAAAGTCTAATGCAAGTTGGTTTATTGTTATCTACTAAAGAAGATGGGGCAGTCCCATCTTTTATACAGCACCCTTACAAGCCTTCATGTAGGCGGGGGTTCACATATCATTTAAGCAAATACTTCTACATATGGGAAGGAAAATTACAGATGATCCAGGGCAACTATAAGGATGAGAGGAAGATAGTGCAGCCGCACTCAACTGGTTTCCTGACGACAGATAACCCTGAAACAGACAGACAAAACATTCCCAGAACGAACTGTTTCTCTTAACTGAAGTAAACTGCAAAGAACAAAACTACAAAATATTAACTCAAGGAAACTGCACTGAAAAACACATTAATGAAAAAACACATTAATTCTTATACACTTATTTCTCGAAAATCGATCTTTTGTCAGATTATGAGTGAAATGTGTAATATAAAATTAAAAAATAAAAATAATATTAATTCAGAAACTGAGTAATTTGTTGTGTTTTACGGAGTTTCTTCAATCCTAGGTACAAAAATTACATTGACATCATTTTATGTCACAACATCGTTTAAAGCCTTTAGCAAAAATGACCTACCTTTGCAACTGTTTCTAAAATTTATTTGCAACATGACCTGTGTCTCTAGCGGAGACGTCTTCAGGCTATAGTGTCTGCTACGAGAGCTGCATTCGATGCTGTGGCCGGGAGAGCCACGTTAAATGGTTGAGCCGAAGCGGGCAGTGAGTGGCTCTGGTGCGATGAGATCTGGGGCGCGGCCCAGGCTCGTTGAAGGCCTGCTGGTGAGACCCAGTGCACGAGCCGGGTCTAATGCGGGGCGATGGTGGTATCGAACAAGGGGAGTACGGGGCTTTGCGAGTTTGCTGGAAATATTGGCTGCCCTGCTGGAGTGGATTTAAGAGTGAGGTTTGCTGATTGAAGGGAAACGAATAACTAAGATCGTACGGATTCACTTTGTTTATCCTCCGCGAGGACGGTGCGTCGGAATTGATCAGCGTTTGCCTCGGGCATTAAAAACGATCCACTTTCCGATCGGAGGAATTGTTGGCCCGGCCGGATGACAAGAGGATGCCGGGGAAGAAGTTTGGAAGTGACGCCGGTGGGGGCGAGATTACGTTTTAAGGGCTTTGGTGAGAGCGTGTGTGGCTGGTCAAGCAGAGACCGCGATGAAGCCTGTAAATCCTGGGAAAGATCTGTGATGTCATGGCAAAAGGTGCAAACCGAATGCTGATAATCCGTCAAATGGGTAGAGGTGAGTCGACTGTATTTATGCATGATGTAGATTGGCTTGAGTGAGTTCCAGCTGTGTTAATTAGGCTAAGTATCTGACGTGCTCCTCCCGAACTTTGCTTTAAGAAACATCATTAAACGCAGTGTTTGTTTGTTCCTCAGTATCTTCTTGTTTCAGACTGAACACCTCTTCAATCTTTATATCTTCTCTCTCATCTTTAATAAACGCAGTGTTTGTTTGTTCTTCAGTATCTTCTTGTTTCAGACTGAACACCTCTTCAATCTTTATATCTTCTCTCTCATCTTTAATAAACGCAGTGTTTGTTTGTTCTTCAGTATCTTCATGTTTCAGACTGAACACCTCTTCAATCCTGATGTCTTCAGTCTCCTCTTTAATAATCTCCATCTTCATGGACGTTGCTCCAGCAGGAGTTTCCCTCTCTCTCTCTGTGTGTTTGTCCTGATTAAGATGAAGAACAGAAAGCAAAATAAACCTAAGCTCAATTTCAGGGTCAGCTGCTAGTCTCAGCACAGTCAGAGTCAGGATGTACCGGTGCCCCGTCGTCCGAGCAGAATCCACATTCGGCCGTGATCGGAGGTTACTACTAAGGTTCGATTGTGTCTCATAGGGAGTTTGGCGCAGGGCCTCAGTGGAAAACAGGCCCTTGGCGGCTGGAACAAAAGACGAAGAATGCATCCACATGCACATGAATCAGGAGTGTTAAATAAAGAAACCACGCAAGATGACGACGTGGTCCAGTGGTTAAGGCGGTGGAAGGCTAATGCATTGTGCTCGACACGCATTGGAAGCTTTAGCGCCACTGAGAGCCCACCGGACCAGACAGGCCCAACCTGTTTACGATGGGTAACGGTGAGCTGTAATTGCGCTGCAGTTTAATGATAAACTGCAGTCCTGTCTTGAGAACGTACTGACCAAACAACAAGCCTCCTGGCCCTGGCGCTCTATCATCAGCAGACTCCTTTTTGACGTGGAAAAAAAAACCTAAACGAAACAAGGCTACATTTCTCAACAAAACTCTAAGCCTCCAGAGAGGCTGGCAAAAATTGCCAAAGCTGACTGTATTTCAAGTCATCCTGGCGGGGTATTGGGTAAAGTTTTCAACCAGCCATGATCGCGCCTCGGATAAACCTCATAGGCTACAATATTGCCTCTGCGAAAGAATGCCGGCAGCGGTCGTGACCTTTTGGTGCACCTACGTGGATGTGAACCGACAAGGTGGTAGCAAGCTTTAAACTGCCGCACAAACAGTCTCCTGGCACGGGTTGCTGCACCGTGTTTCTACGGAACAGGTTAGAGGTGTGCAAAAGACGGCTCATTCACTATTCCCTCTGTGCTCAAAACAGCCTGCTGAAAGCACAGCAGCAGCAGCTGAAAAGGTCCGCAGCATGGCCTCTCCCCGTCAGCAAGGCGGCGGGGTGGCCGAGTGTTTAAGGCGATGGACCGTTAATCCATTGTGCTCTGCACAGTGGTTCGAATCCCATCCTTGCCGTTCGGCTCCTTTAGCACTGGACCTTAACCCAGGTCCTGGGCACCCCATGCTGGACTTTTTGTGTCTCCTCCTTATCTAACACACTCAGTCCAGTTCTTTGAGTTCTCTACTAATGGGCTGATGATCTGAATCAGGAGTGCTAAATAAAGCATGCTACGTAAAATGACGAGGTGGCCGAGTGGTTAAGGCGATGGACTGCTAATCCATTGTGCTCTGCACGCGTGGGTTCGAATCCCATCCTCGTCGTTCGGTTCCTTTAGCAGTGATCCTCAGTCCAGGTCCTGGGGACCCCACTCTGCACTTTTTGTGTGTCTTCCTTATCTGACACACTCAGTTCAGTTCACTGGGCGCTCTACTAATGAGCTGATGGTCTGAACCGGGAGTGTTAAATAAAAGGGCCACGCAAAATGCCGTGGTGGTCGAGTGGTTAAGGCGATGCAAGGCTAATCCGTTGTGCTTGGCGCGCCTTGGTTTGTGTGGGTTCGAATCCCATTCTCTTCATTTGATGCTTTAGCACCACTGAGAGCCCACCGGAACAGACAGGCCCAACCTGTTTACGATGGGTAACGGCGAGCTGTAATTGTGCTGTAGTTTAATGATACCTGCAGCAAAGTCTAGAGAACATATTGACAAAAGAACAAGTCTTCTGGCTCCGGCACGCTATGATCAGTTGACACCTCTTTGACGAGGACCAACAACCAGCCACGCCAATAAAAGGAAACAAAACGAAGCAAGACTATCTTTCTCAACAAGCCTCCAAAGAGACTGGCAAATATTGCCGAAGCTGACTGCATTTCAAGTCATCCCGGTGGGGTATTGGGTAAATTTTTCAACCGGCAATAACCACGGCTCAGATAAACCACATAGGCTACAATATTGCCTCTGCGATAGAACACCGGTGATGGTCGTGACCTTTCGGTGGACCTACGTGGATGTGAACCGACAAGTTGGTAACAAGCTGGATGAGCCCCAGGGACAGATCATCGGTGAAGACCTCTTTACCTAGACGGCCATCGACGCAAGACTGTGAAAACCAGATCCTCTCCAATCTGACTTTGTGAAAACATGGAACTTTTGCATCTGCATTAAAGTTAGTCTGTTTCTTCTTATTCTGAGTTCACCGTAGCCACCAGATCCATTCTGTATTCAGATCAGATGGTCACTGCAGTCCCCCGGATCCAGTCCGTACCATGAGCAGATGGTGGATCAGCACCTACAGCCGAATGTCAGCGGATACCATGTCAACTAGATGAGCCCCAGAGACAGATCATTAGTAAAGAATGCATCCACATGCCACAGCAAACTCGAGATGGTGAAAATGTTCACCAAACACCTGCCGATAACTTCTTTTAAAACAAGCCAGCTTATTGAAGGGGCACAGGATAAACGCCCTGAGAAAGCTGTGCCTCGCAACCCTAAGAATGGCATAGGCGTTAGTGCAAAACTCCGGCATTTCACGCGTCCCTGGGTGGGCTCGAACCACCAACCTTTCGGTTAACAGCCGAACGCGCTAACCGATTGCGCCACAGAGACGGCCGTTGGTGCCTGCTGCTGCCGGATCGCGGTTGTAAAAGCAAGGCTTAGGGTTAGGGTTAGGGATTAGAATTAGAATCGCTTTTTTGAAAGATGTTTCCTGAGCTCACAAAATACGCTCAGCCTGTGCGGCAAATGGGCAAGCTGGAGCCACGCCACACTGTTGGGAAGAAAGAGAGTAAACAGAGCTGCCCAACGTGGGGCTCGAACCCACGACCCTGAGATTAAGAGTCTCATGCTCTACCGACTGAGCTAGCCGGGCTGGTCGTGGGTGTCTTCACCGGGTCGGATGCAGTTTTAATCGGCACCCAAATTACACAGGCGAAACGGAGGCTCTCGCGTTGTGCAGGACTGTCGAGCCGTCCCGTGGGTAGGGCTTAGAGCAGGCTTAGAGTTTTCTTCTGTCAGTTTTGACCCGATCTGTTTTTGGGAAGCGCAGTTTGACCCAGCAGTGCGGGCCAACAACATGTTCTGTTTTGCCGCGTGAAGGCGGTTCAATGCTTTGGACAGCGTATGGTTGAGATGTGATTTTCCACCAATTTGGGGCACCTTTTTATGGAAATCAAGGATGATTTCATGGGAAATGGCAAACTGGTGTAGCGTTTGGCTAATAAGCTAAAGCTACAAAGGATGTACCGGTGCCCCGTCGTCCGAGCAGAATCCACATTCAGCCGTGATCGGAGGTTACTACTAAGGTTCGATTGTGTCTCATAGGGAGTTTGGCGCAGGGCCTCAGTGGAAAACAGGCCCTTAAATATAGGCTCATAGGCTACAATATTGCCTCAGCGAAAGAACACCGGCAGCGGTCGTGACCTTTTGGTGCACCTACGTGGATGTGAACCGACAAGGTGGTAGCAAGCTTTAAACTGCCGCACAAACAGTCTCCTGGCACGGGTTGCTGCACCGTGTTTCTACGGAACAGGTTAGAGGTGTGCAAAAGACGGCTCATTTACTATTCCCTCTGTGCTCAAAACAGCCTGCTGAAAGCACAGCAGCAGCAGCTGAAAAGGTCCGCAGCATGGCCTCTCCCCGTCAGCAAGGCGGCGGCGGGGTGGCCGAGTGTTTAAGGCGATGGACCGTTAATCCATTGTGCTCTGCACAGTGGTTCGAATCCCATCCTTGCAGTTCGGCTCCTTTAGCACTGGACCTTAACCCAGGTCCTGGGCACCCCATGCTGGACTTTTTGTGTCTCCTCCTTATCTAACACACTCAGTCCAGTTCTTTGAGTTCTCTACTAATGGGCTGATGATCTGAATCAGGAGTGCTAAATAAAGCATGCTGCGTGAAATGACGAGGTGGCCGAGTGGTTAAGGCGATGGACTGCTAATCCATTGTGCTCTGCACGCGTGGGTTCGAATCCCATCCTCGTCGTTCGGTTCCTTTAGCAGTGATCCTCAGTCCAGGTCCTGGGGACCCCACTCTGCACTTTTTGTGTGTCTTCCTTATCTGACACACTCAGTTCAGTTCACTGGGCGCTCTACTAATGAGCTGATGGTCTGAACCGGGAGTGTTAAATAAAAGGGCCACGCAAAATGCCGTGGTGGTCGAGTGGTTAAGGCGATGCAAGGCTAATCCGTTGTGCTTGGCGCGCCTTGGTTTGTGTGGGTTCGAATCCCATTCTCTTCATTTGATGCTTTAGCACCACTGAGAGCCCACCGGAACAGACAGGCCCAACCTGTTTACGATGGGTAACGGCGAGCTGTAATTGTGCTGTAGTTTAATGATACCTGCAGCAAAGTCTAGAGAACATATTGACAAAAGAACAAGTCTTCTGGCTCCGGCACGCTATGATCAGTTGACACCTCTTTGACGAGGACCAACAACCAGCCACGCCAATAAAAGGAAACAAAACGAAGCAAGACTATCTTTCTCAACAAGCCTCCAAAGAGACTGGCAAATATTGCCGAAGCTGACTGCATTTCAAGTCATCCCGGTGGGGTATTGGGTAAATTTTTCAACCGGCAATAACCACGGCTCAGATAAACCACATAGGCTACAATATTGCCTCTGCGATAGAACACCGGTGACGGTCGTGACCTTTCGGTGGACCTACGTGGATGTGAACCGACAAGTTGGTAA
This sequence comes from Garra rufa, assembly GCF_049309525.1. NCBI lineage: Eukaryota > Metazoa > Chordata > Actinopteri > Cypriniformes > Cyprinidae > Garra > Garra rufa. The sequence continues at coordinate 46,859,167 of NC_133367.1, read as the reverse complement.
CAAGCTGGATGAGCCCCAGGGACAGATCATCAGTGAAGACCTCTTTACCTAGACGGCCATCGACGCAAGACTGTGAAAACCAGATCCTCTCCAATCTGACTTTGTGAAAACATGGAACTTTTGCATCTGCATTAAAGTTAGTCTGTTTCTTCTTATTCTGAGTTCACCGTAGCCACCAGATCCATTCTGTATTCAGATCAGATGGTCACTGCAGTCCCCCGGATCCAGTCCGTACCATGAGCAGATGGTGGATCAGCACCTACAGCCGAATGTCAGCGGATACCATGTCAACTAGATGAGCCCCAGAGACAGATCATTAGTAAAGAATGCATCCACATGCCACAGCAAACTCGAGATGGTGAAAATGTTCACCAAACACCTGCCGATAACTTCTTTTAAAACAAGCCAGCTTATTGAAGGGGCACAGGATAAACGCCCTGAGAAAGCTGTGCCTCGCAACCCTAAGAATGGCATAGGCGTTAGTGCAAAACTCCGGCATTTCACGCGTCCCTGGGTGGGCTCGAACCACCAACCTTTCGGTTAACAGCCGAACGCGCTAACCGATTGATTGATTTATATGGGGGTAAGGATGATCACAAGCTTCCTAGTTCATATTACAGTGTTGCCAAAGATTGAAGTGTTTACTGAATGTTTTATTTATCAGTAATTATCACATAAATAATGTCCAAATGAATGAAATCATTTTTGAAATGACAAATTAATATTTTATTAGATTTATATTACTGATTATTGATATTTTATTCAAAGTTTTTGCACTTTAAATATATTTTCGGCTGTAGTTATGTTCTAAAACTTATAGTACAAAAAATTGTACATTTATGTATTAAATCATCCCCAAATTTATCAACATTTTTAAAAGGGCGTATAACTGTTTAATGATACTGTAACAATGACAAACAAAAAGAGTTATTTGATCATGACCAAACTTTTATTTTTCAATCAGTCAAAGCCAATTATTCATTATTCTTTTTTTTTTTTACATTTTTATTCTTGTAGTTATGTTGCATGTGCAGAAACAGAATATTACCTCTTAATAATAATTTGCAAGTGCAAAAGAACAGAAAACAGAACTATACATATAAACAAAACCGTCCAATGTCCATGGCTCTTGTGCATTAACTGCAAGTGAAAAGAACAGAAAGCACAAAACAATACAAATGAATAAAACTTTAAAATATTAATGACTCCTGTCCTGTGCATGTTTTGCAAGTACTAAAGAACAGAAAACCAAACTATACTATTAAATAAAACTGTCTTAATGTCCATGGCACTAGTGCATTCATTGCAAGTTCAAAAGAACAGAAAGCAGAAAACAATGCACATAAATAAAACTTTATCCCCTTTCTTTTTTGGACTCTTATGGATGGCACAGAGCTTGAAATGGTCTCTATCAGCAACTGGGCAAGTGGGGCAGTGGTGGTGAATGTATGCCTCTTCACGCTCTTCACCCCTGGAGTGACCCTGTGTCCAGCCTGCTCTGGTGTCTGGCAGCAAACATCACTCTCTTCTTATCATAATCCAGCAGGTTCTGCCAACTATATTGCTCACCTAAGCAGAGAGAGCATATGATACAAGGCAAATGAGAAAACAAAACAAGTGGTAGTGTTAACATATGACAGATCAAGAAGAGAAACTGACCTGCTGGTTGGTGAGACCCAGAGATGGCTGATTCCTGAGCTCCACAAGATACTCCGCAAGGCTGTCCACTTTGTCCAGCACACAAGCACTATGCAAAGCCTGTGAGAAAAATACAAACAAAAAGAAAAAAATGAAATGAACAACATTATGAGTTCAGTGAAGTGGGACAAAAAACCCAAAACAAATAAATATATATATATATTTTTCTAGATGTTTTTTTTTTTGTTAACTTCAGTCAAAAAGCTCGTCTTCTTCATCCTCGCCTTCATCCACATCCTCCAGCATGTTCTCTGTCTCTTCTGAGTCAGGGTCCACTACCAGGGGCTGTCCAGTCTGACTCAGGAGGTAGTCAACACCAAGCAGCTCTCCTATGAAAAAATAATAATAAATAAAACACGCAAATACAGGATTAGTCAAAAGTTTGGACACATTACTATTTTTAATGTTTTTGAAAGAAGTGTCTTATGCTCATCAGTCCTGCATTTATTAAATAAAAAATACAAAAAACATCAATAATATTATAAAATGTTAATACAGTTTAAATTTACAGTTACATGTACTTTAAATTTAATTTATTCCTGTCATCAACGCTGAATATATTTAGCAATCATTTTAGAAATCATTAAAAAGTTATATAAAGAACAGCATTAGAAATCAAATAGAAAATCTTCTGTAACAATATACAGTCCTGTTCAAAAAAAAAAAAATTTAAGAAATTAATTCTGTTGTTTTTAACTTTTTCATCATCAATGAATTCTGCAAAACGTATCAGTTTTCATTAAAAAATAAATACAAATATGCAGTACAAATTATATTGCTGTTTTTTTCTATATTTTGGATCAAATAAATGCAGGCTGAATGAGCAAAAGGCACTTCTTTCAAAAACATTAAACACAGTCACGTGTAAAAATGTTTGACAAATAATGTACACATTCATATTCTACAATGAGAGACAGGTAACTTTACCTTCTTGTAGAGGTTGTACCACTTCCGCTGCCGTGGCGCTGGTCTGTTGCCTCCAGACGGACAAAACCCCAGAGCTGGCAAAAGTCCTGAACCTGGCCATCCACTCGCCTTCACCCATGACCTTGTGGCTCTTTGGCTTAGTGCTCATCTAAATATAATAGGGAAATAATAGTTAGTAATGTGCATTTTGCAGGTATTGGACAACTACACAAATGTTTTTAATTTTTTTATAATGATACAACAATATATATTCAAGCTGACTAAATAATGGCATCCATTACAACAATTAAACATTATTTTATTGCTAATAAAGCAAAACAAGGTTACACATTTATTTAAACTTTTTAACATTTAACTACAATTATACATATAAATATTTGAAAATGAAATTACTACATGCAGTTACGATAGGGATACGATTATTGTTTTGTTTGGTTTACAGTTAGTTGCATCCAATTATGCATAATTTACTGTTATTACTATAGTAACTACATATAGCACGTATTAATGACAATGTAAAATAAAGTACATTGTTAGTTAAAAGCTGTGGTTATACATATGATAATCAATCTGAGAGAAAAAACAAAAAACAAAAACAAAAAACATAGTAAGTACACTTTACTTAAACCATGGTTAATTTTTGTAAGGGATGTCTATATAACATTGCATTTTCATTTAAATTATTATTTGCATCTGTGTTTATATAAATAGTAATCCATCTGCAAACACAAAACTTGATTACTACATTCACACATAGCAAAATCACATTAAATGTTAATTAGAAATGATAATGTCCACAACTAAACATATTTTTTAAATCCAAATCAAACTTTAAATAGAATAGATGTGTTTACTATGCAAAACTACAGGCAAATGGTGTTTTATATGTGAGATTATAGGCAAATCATGGAAACAAAACATGATTACTTCACTATAGTAAAAGCATGGTAAATTACTTGTTTATTTATAGTAAGACTGTGTTTACACTTAAAGAACGAGTAAACTGAGTTTAATAAGTACGATTACAGGCACAATTGTGTTTAATATGTGAGATTATAGGCAAGTCGTGAAAAGAAAACATGATTACTACACTTTCACTATAGTAAAGCCATGGTAAATGACGACAAACACAAGCACAACGTTTTTTGTTGTTGCTGTTCATTCAGATTTTCATTCATAGTAAGACTGTGTTCATACAGTTGTAATCGATCAGCCAAAAACACAACATGGTTACTACGATTCACTATAGTAAAAACAAGGTAAATTGTCATAAGAAATGACTGCACTTACAGCTGAAACGCGTTTTCCCCCCATTTAAATCGAACTTAAGAACGTGTAAATAGATTTTAGAACGTTAGATTTCATTTAAACAGTGTTTCATTATGGGCAATTCGCGAGTCAAAAGTTTGTGAACACAAAACACGAATGAATGACGGACGAAAACGTAACGAGTTACCAATTGAGAACATTGTAAACAGAGAGAAAGAAAGAAGAAAACATGTATTACTTACTTTGAAAAGTTATCCTATATTCCGTTCGTCTGATTTTTGAACCTGACTTAGAATGAAACTAAGCGCGGTGAGTGGCTCTCAACAATGGAGCTCGAGCGACGCGATTGGCTCTCATCCATTCTCACAATGGACGGCGAGCGACGCGATTGGCTCTCGTCCATTCTCACAATGGACGGCGAGCGACGCGATTGGCTCTCATCCATTCTCACAATGGACGGCGAGCGACGCGATTGGCTCTCGTCCATTCTCACAATGGACGGCGAGATCGGCGATTGGACGAGGAGACGGCCGCGGAAACAGACGATCAAGCGCCACAGAGACAGACATTGCGCAGCTGCTGCCGCGGGATCACGGTTGTAAAAGCAAGGGTTAGGGTTAGGGATTAGAATCGCACGTACTAACAGGCTGTTTTGAAAGATGTTTCCGGAGCTCGCAAAACCCACTTAGCCTGTGCGGAGAAGTGCTTGGTTTTCTTCCAGCTATCTGAATGTGGCTTTGTAAGGAGTGTGGAGCATGAGAGTCTAACAGGTACAAATTGATAAAACATGGTCATTATGCCATGGTCATTATGGCAGAAATCAGCGCTATCCATGTTGTTATGCGAGTTGCCCGTGTGCTTTCCAAACATGGAATAGCCTTAAAAGTCATCTATATATAAGACATACAAATATGTACATTCGAGGTAATCCAGAAAGTGTTCTTCAACCTGGATGAACACAGACTTTCACCAAAAGTGCATTCCCTGAAGTACAAGATGTTGGAGTAAGTTGTCCTTGATCCATTTTGTTGTAGCTCAACACTGAGCAGAAATTGACTTTTTTTTCTCCTGTTGTCTAGTCATTTAATTTGGTTACATGCAATATCAGTATTGGTAATCCTCTTTTAATTTTTTTGGACAGTGGTTGGTTTCTTAGTTTTATTTCTAGACTTTTGTAGCACAACACCAAGCATAAATTGGTGTTTTTTCCCTTGGGTGCAGTAATTGCCAAATCTGCATTAAAAGTGGTTGATTTTCATTGTATTAAATTGCATACAATAGCAATATTGTTTCTCCTCTATAGTTTTTCATTATTTGACTAAAAATATTTGTCAACCTGCCTGAAACCTTATAACTACTGCTGTAGTTGCTTTAAACTGACTCTGGAAATACTGTATTTTTGATCTGTCTTGAAATTGTAGGTTAGTACTGACCGGTAATTGCTGTTTTTTGTTTCACTTTGAACACTGAATAAAGAAAGATTTGAGACATTCACATTGAGTATTTGCTTTGTAAGTAAATTTTTCCAGAAATCTCAGTAATTAAAAGCTGGTTTAAAAGACAAATAGGTCGTTCAGTTAAAATATTTCTGGTTGTTTAAATTTAAGTGGTTTCAATTAATTGGCTCAACAAGACAAAATTGTGTACAAGTTAAATTCAGAAGACAATTAAAACAATAATAATTTGACCTCATTGGCTGAAGATGATTTTTGCTTATGGGTTCTATTTGCCTTGATTAAGCTGAGATAACATAATTCAAATGCGTGGAAATGTGTGTCATAATTATATTAAGTTACACCAACGATTTATTATTTTGAGTGTAATGTTTATCAGTACATTACAGAAAATAATGAACTTTATCACAATATGCTAATTGTTTGAAAAGGACCTGTATATGTATGAAGTGTTTATTATAAAACGTCAATATGTGAACTCTGGCACGTTTTTATTACATTGATATAGGTACAGTTGAAGCCAAAGTTTACATACACCTTCCAGAATACGTGTTAGTAATTTTAGGTAAATAAAAGGGATCATGAAAACTGTGTGTTATTTTTTAATTAATACTGTCCTTAAAAAGCTATTTCACACAACAGATGTTTATATATACTTCACAAGACAAAATAGGAACTGAATTTATACAAATGACCCTGTTCAAAAGTTTACATACCTTTGAATGTTAAAACTGTGTGTCGCTTCCTGGATGAGCCACGACTGTTTTCATGTTTTGTGATGGTTTTTCATGAGTCCCTTGTTTGTCCTGAACAGTTCAACTGCCTGCTGTTCTTCAGAAAAATCCTTTAGGTTCCACAAATTCATTGGGTTTTCAGCATTTTTGTGTATTTGAACCCTTTCCAAAAATGACTGTATCATTTTGAGATTTATCTTTTCACACTGAGGACAGTTGAGGGACTCATATGCAACTATTACAGAAGGTTCAAACACTCAGTGATGCTCCAGAAGAAGAAATAATGCATTAAGAGTTGGAGGGTGAAAACTTTTGAACGGAATGAATATGTGTAAATTGTTCTTATTTTGCCGATATATTGCCGATGCGATATCTTAGCTGTAGAATCAACTTTAAACACTTATTGTCTTAATAATAATGCATCACTGTATAAAGGTCTGTTTTTATTAGTTTGATACATTGTGTTTTATAAAATAAAAGAAGAGATATAATGTCACTTTTTGCCATTTGAGTTTCCTTTCTGTAAACAAATTAAGCAAAAATTAACAAACCAAAAAATTATTTTTTGTATGTCTTTTACCCATGGTGTGTGTGTGTGTACCTTCATATATTTAAATTTTTTAAATGTTATTAGTGGTGCTTGCCATAGGCAAAGCATCACTATTACTATCTCACATACTTATTAGTGGTGCTTGCCATAGGCAAAGCATCACTATTATTATCTCACATACTTATTATTATTATTTTTATTATTATACTAGATTCCGTACACATTTCGGCGCGTAACTAGTCCCGCAGTTTTTGTCGTAGACCCTCGAAACGGGCGTCAAATCGTGCGTCCTATATAGACTCGGTGTGCTATGACTTTTATAAGGGATCGGGGGTACAATGATGTCACACGGGGCAAAAAACCACCCCAAAATTTACAACGACAATGCATTACGGCCAACTTTAACGGGACATAGCGCAGACCCAGAATTTCGTAGAAACACGTGATTCACTACAACTGGAGAGGCTGTCAAGCTGTGCAAGAACACATCTCGCAATGGGGTATAAGTTGTACCCCTGGGGCGCAAATGCCCCTCTTTCATTCAAATTTTGGCACGCCCCTCGTCCCGCAATTTTTGTCGTAGACCCTCGAAATGGGCGTCAAATTGTGTGGACAATACGGGAATGTAGATCCCCGACTTTTATAAGCGATCAGGGGTACGATGATGTCACCTGGGGTAATAATTCGGCCCCAAAATCCCATAGACAACGCACTGGGGCGAATTTTGACGGGACGTAGCGCCAAGCAAGAATTTCGTAGAAACACGTGATTCGCCACATCTGGGGAGGCTATCAAGCTGTGCGAGAAGACTCCTCACAATGGGGTAAAAGTTGTACCCATGGGGTGCAAGAACTCTCCAAATTTGCCCCATTGACTTTCTATGGTAAGGGACGTCCCATGAAAACCCATTGTAATTTACATAGGGATTTTTCATTGGGCATAACTCAGCATCACATTGGCCTAGAGACATGGAGGCGGGCTCATTTTACTCAGATGGCCAATCAGACTCTACGGATCATCATGAAGATGTCAAGCCACGCCCTAGCAACCATTTAGGGCACCCTAGCAACTGATCCTATAGACTTCCATTATAAGGGCACAGATGCATATCTCTGGATCAGAGTATCATAGAGACATGGGGGCGGACTCCTTTGAGTCGGGGCAGCAAACTCCCAATCACCAATCAACATTGACACTCCCTAGCAACCAAACAGAGTACCCTAGCAACCCAAAGCCACACAGGCATATCTTCAGACCTGAATGTCACAGAGACATGGGAGTAGGTTTATATCACTCATACTGGCAACTACACTTTACAGTGTCGTCATTGCCCACTCCCTAGCAACCAAACAGAGTACCCTAGCAACCCAAAGCCACACAGGCATATCTTCACACCTGAATGTCACAGAGACATGGGGGTTGGTTTATATCACTCATACTGGCAACTACACTTTACAGTGTCGTCATTGGCCACTCCCTAGCAACCAAACAGAGTACCCTAGCAACCCAAAGCCACACAGGCATATCTTCAGACCTGAATGTCACAGAGACATGGGGGTTGGTTTATATCACTCATACTGGCAACTACACTTTACAGTGTCGTCATTGGCCACTCCCTAGCAACCAAACAGAGTACCCTAGCAACCCGAAGCCACACAGGCATATCTTTAGACCTGAATGTTACAGAGACATGGGGGTTGGTTTATGTCACTCATTCTTGCAACTACACTTTACAGTGTCGTCATTGGCCACTCCCTAGCAACCAAACAGGGTACCCTAGCAACCAATTAGCAAGACCTATATCTTTGTATTAGAATGTCGCATAGATATGGGAGTTGCTACTTTTGACTCATGCTAGCAAACTCTCAACATGCTACACATGCTAGCACTCAATGGCTGCATGCTAATAGCAATTAGCTAAGGGCTAATCAATCAAAGACCTCTATAACACTCCATAGTAATGATCTTTGACATATAGCAACTGCCTTCCAATGCCCTAGCAACTACCCCGGTACCTTAGCAACGGCCCTAGCAACCACCCAAGTACCATAGCAACCGCATAGCAACACCTTAGCAACCACCCTGGTTACCCTAGCAACTGCATAGCAACACCCTAGCAACCACCCTGGTTACCCTAGCAACTGCATAGCAACACCCTAGCAACCACCCTGGTTACCCTAGCAACTGCATAGCAACACCCTAGCAACCACCCTGGGTACCCTAGCAACCGCATAGAAACACCTTAGCAACCACCCTGGGTACCCTAGCAACGGCCCTAGCAACCACCCCGGGTACCCTAGCAACCGCATAGCAACACCCTAGCAACCACCCTGGGTACCCTAGCAACCGCATAGCAACACCTTAGCAACAACCCTGGGTACCATAGCAACACTCTAGCAACCAACCTGGGTACCCTAGCAACCGCATAGCAACACCCTAGCAACCACCCTGGGTACCCTAGCAACCGCATAGCAACATACCTGGGTACCCTAGTAACGGCCCTAGCAACCACCCCGGGTACCCTAGCAACCGCATAGCAACACCCTAGCAACCAACCCGGGTACCCTAGCAACCGCAGAGCAACACCCTAGCAACCACCCTGGGTACCCTAGCAACGGCCCTAGCAACCATCCTGGGTGCCGTAGCAACTGTATATCAACACCCTAGGGCTGAGTTTTGCCACCGCAAGCACCACACACATTTTCTTCAGAAAATGTACATATCTAGTATTACTATTACTGTTCGCCCTGACAAAGCTTCGGCGCGCTACTCCTCCCGCACCGTTTGTCGTAGATCCATGAATGAGGTGTCAAATCGACCGGCTCATTGAGGAGAGGTGTGCTATGACTTTTCTAAGCGATCGGACCTACGGTGTTCTCACAGCGGAGGAAAGAGCGGGCTAAAAAATCCCATTGATTTACAATGGCAGAATGTCTGTGAATTTGAATCTCAACTGTCACTTTTCTCACACACACACACACACACACACAGGCCTATTGGAACTTCGGTGCGTAATTTGTCCGGCACCATTTGCCGTAGACCCATGAATGAGGTGTCAAATGTTGCGGCTTATTGAGGAGAAGTGTGCTTTGACTTTTAGGAGCGATTGGAGCTACGATGTTCAAACAGCGCACGAAAAAGTGGGCAAAAATATCCCATTGACTTTCATTGGCAGAATGTTCATTCAGGCCCAAAAGTACTTCGACGTGTAACTCGTCCCACACTGTTTGTCATAGACCCATGAATGAGGTCTCAAATCGACCGGCTTATTGAGGAGAGGTGTGCTATGAATTTTTGAAGCGATAGGTTGTACGATTATCGTAAAGCGGGCGAGAAATTTGGGTAAAATCTCAGATAGACTAACATTGCCATACAATTTGTGAGAACATATCTTTGGATCAGAAAGTCATAGAGGTTTGTGGGTTTGACCTCGGCCTATAAGTAGTGACCTATGACCTTCACTGCCACACCCTAGCAAACATTTACATCACCCTAGCAACCGAGGGCCGAGTTTTGCCACTGCAAGCACCACTCACATTTTCTTCAGGAAATGTACATATCTAGTTATTATTCTTCTTCTTTTTATTCTTCCGTACACATTTCGGCGCGTAACTAGTCCCGCAGTTTTTGTCGTAGACCCTCGAAACGGGCGTCAAATCGTGCGTCCTATATAGACTCGGTGTGCTATGACTTTTATAAGGGATCGGGGGTACGATGATGTCACACGGGGCAAAAAACCACCCCAAAATTTACAACGACAATGCATTACGGCCAACTTTAACGGGACGTAGCGCAGACCCAGAATTTCGTAGAAACACGTGATTCACCACAACTGGAGAGGCTGTCAAGCTGTGCAAGAACACATCTCGCAATGGGGTGTAAGTTGTACCACTGGGGCGCAAATGCCCCTCTTTCATTCAAATTTTGGCGCGCCCCTCGTCCCGCAATTTTTGTCGTAGACCCTCGAAATGGGCGTCAAATTGTGCGGCCAATACGGGAATGTAAATCCCCGACTTTTATAAGCGATCAGGGGTACGATGATGTCACCTGGGGTAAAAATTCGGCCCCAAAATCCCATAGACAACGCATTGGGACGAATTTTGACGGGACGTAGCGCCAAGCAAGAATTTCGTAGAAACACGTGATTCGCCACATCTGGAGAGGCTATCAAGCTGTGCGAGAAGACTCCTCGCAATGGGGTAAAAGTTGTACCCCTGGGGTGCAAGAGCTCTCCAAATTTGCCCCATTGACTTTCTATGGTAAGCGACGTCCCATGAAAACCCATTGTAATTTACATAGGGATTTTGCATTGGGCATAACTCAGCATCACATTGGCCTAGAGACATGGAGGCGGGTTCATTTTACTCAGATGGCCAATCAGACTCTCCGGATTATCATGAAGGTGTCAAGCCACGCCCTAGCAACCATTTAGGGCACCCTAGCAACTGATCCCATAGACTTCCATTATAAGGGCCCAGATGCATATCTCTGGATCAGAGTGTCATAGAGACATGGGGGCGGACTCCTTTGAGTCGGGGCAGCAAACGCCCAATCACCAATCAACATTGACACTCCCTAGCAACCAAACAGAGTACCCTAGCAACCCAAAGCCACACAGGCATATCTTCAGACCTGAATGTCACAGAGACATGGGGGTTGGTTTATATCACTCATACTGGCAACTACACTTTACAGTGTCGTCATTGGCCACTCCCTAGCAACCAAACAGAGTACCCTAGCAACCAATTAGCAAGACCTATATCTTTGTATCAGAATGTCGCATAGACATGGGAGTTGCTACTTTTGACTCATGCTAGCAAACTCTCAACATGCTACACATGCTAGCACTCAATGGCTGCATGCTAATAGCAATTAGCTAAGGGCTAATCAGGCAAAGACCTCTATAACACTCCATAGTAATGATCTTTGACAAATAGCAACTGCCTACCAATACCCTAGCAACTACCCCGGGTACCTTAGCAACGGCCCTAGCAACCACCCAAGTACCCTAGCAACCGCATAGAAACGGCCCTAGTAACCACCCAAGTACCCCAGCAACCACCCTGGGTACCCTAGCAACTACACTAGCAACCACTCCGAGTACCCTAGCAACCACATAGCAACACCCTAGCAACCACCCCAGGTACCCTAGCATCCAGATAGCAACACCTTAGCAACCACCCTGTTTACCCTAGTAACGGCCCTAGCAACCACCCCGGGTACCCTAGCAACCGCATAGCAACACCCTAGCAACCACCCCGGGTACCCTAGCAACGGCCCTAGCAACCACCCCGGGTACCCTAGCAACCGCATAGCAACACCCTAGCAACCACCCTGGGTACCCTAGAAACCACATAGCAACACCCTAGCAACCACCCCAGATACCCTAGCAACCACATAGCAACACCTTAGCAACCACCCTGGGTACCCTAGCAACGGCCCTAGCAACCACCCCGGGTACCCTAGCAACCGCATAGCAACACCCTAGCAACCACCCCGGGTACCCTAGCAACCGCATAGCAACACCCTAGCAACCATCCTGGGTACCCTAGCAACCGCATAGCGTCACCCTAGCAACCACCCTGGGTACCCTAGCAACCGCATAGCAACACCCTAGCAACCACCCCGGGTACCATAGCAACGGCCCTAGCAACCATCATGGGTGCCATAGCAACTGCATATCAACACCCTAGCAACCGAGGGCCGAGTTTTGCCACTGCAAGCACCACTCACATTTTCTTCAGGAAATGTACATATCTAGTTATAATAATTATTTTTCTTCCGTACAAACTTTGGCGCGTAACTAGTCCCGCAGTTTTTGTCCTAGACCCTCGAAACGGGCGTCAAATCATGCGTCCTATATAGATTCGGTGTGCTATGACTTTTATAAGCGATCGGGGGTACGATGACATCACACGGGGGGCAAAAGCGGCCCTAAAAATCGTATTGACAATGCATTGCGGCAAACTTTGACGGAACGTGGCTCCGGGTGCGAATTTCGTACAAACACAAAATTTGCCACATTTGGAGACGCTATCAAGCTGTGCGAGACCCCACCTCGCAAAGGGGAATAAGTTGGACCCCTGGGGGGCTACAGTCCCCCAAAGTGGCCCCATTCAAATACATGGTGAGGGATCGCCCATGAAATAATTTTTTTTTCCTACTATGGTAGTTTCCATAGACATTTGTATTGAGCGTAACTCTGCATCACATTGGCCTAGAGACATGGGGGTGGGCTCATTTTACTCAGACAACCAATCAGACTCTCAGGATCATTTCGCAATGGGGTATATGTTGTACCCCTGGGGCGCTACAGCCCCCCAAATTTGCCCTATTCAAATACATGGCGAGGGTTTTTTCTTTACTATGGTGAAGTCCATAGACATTTTGCATTGGCCATAACTCAGCATCACATTGGCCTAGAGACATGGAGGCGGGCTCATTTTACTCAGATGGCCAATCAGACTCTCCGGATCATCATGAAGGTGTCAAGCCACGCCCTAGCAACCATTTAGGGCACCCTAGCAACTGATCCCATAGACTTCCGTTATAAGGGCCCAGATGCATATCTCTGGATCAGAGTATCATAGAGACATGGGGGCGGACTCCTTTGAGTTGGGGCAGCAAATGCCCAATCACCAATCAACATTGACACTCCCTAGCAACCAAACACAGTACCCTAGCAACCCAAAGCCACACAGGCATATCTTTAGACCTGAATGTCACAGAGACATGGGGGTTGGTTTATATCACTCATACTGGCAACTACACTTTACAGTGTCGTCATTGGCCACTCCCTAGCAACCAAAGAGAGTACCCTAGCAACCCAAAGCCACACAGGCATATCTTTAGACCTGAATGTCACAGAGACATGGGGGTTGGTTTATATCACTCATACTGGCAACTACACTTTACAGTGTTGTTATTGGCCACTCCCTAGCAACCAAACTGAGTACCCTAGCAACCAATTAGCAAGACCAATATCTTTGTATCAGAATGTCGCATAGACATGGGAGTTTCTACTTTTGACTCATGCTAGCTAACTCTCGACATGGTACACATGCTAGCACTCAATGGCTGAATGCTAATAGCAATTAGCTAAGGGCTAATCAGGCAAAGACCTCTATAACACTCCATAGTAATGATCTTTGACAACTAGCAACTGCCTACCAATGCCCTAGCAACTAGCCCGGGTACCTTAGCAACGGCCCTAGCAACCACCCGGGTACCCTAGCAACCGCATAGAAACGGCCCTAGTAACCACCCAAGTACCCCAGCAACCACCCTGGGTACCCTAGCAACTGCCCTAGCAACCACTCCGAGTACCCTAGCAACCACATAGCAACACCCTGGCAACCACCCCAGGTACCCTAGCAACCACATAGCAACACCTTAGCAACCACCCTGGGTACCCTAGCAACGGCCCTAGCAACCACCCCGGGTACCCTAGCAACCGCATAGCAACACCCTAGCAACCACCCCGGGTACCCTAGCAACGGCCCTAGCAACCACCCCGGGTACCCTAGCAACCGCATAGCAACACCCTAGCAACCACCCCGGGTACCCTAGCAACGGCCCTAGCAACCACCCCGGGTACCCTAGCAACCGCATATCAACACCCTAGCAACCACCCCGGGTACCCTAGCAACGGCCCTAGCAACCACCTCGAGTACCATAGCAACCGCATAGCAACACCCTAGCAACCATCCCGGGTACCCTAGCAACTGCATATCAACACCCTAGCAACCACCCCGGGTACCCTAGCAACGGCCCTAGCAACCACCTCGAGTACCATAGCAACCGCATAGCAACACCCTAGCAACCATCCCGGGTACCCTAGCAACTGCATAGCAACACCCTAGCAACCACCCCGGGTACCCTAGCAACCGCATAGCAACACCTTAGCAACCACCCTGGGTACCCTAGCAACGGCCCTAGCAACCACCCCAGGTACCCTAGCAACGGCCATAGCAACCACCCCGGGTACCTTAGAAACTGCATAGCAACAC